>NC_064641.1:969791052-970091570 GCF_023864345.2 Schistocerca serialis cubense
ACAAAAGGCACAATGCCGCCTTAAGTACATGAATAGAGACCCTTCTTACAGTCTGTGCTTTGATACTTTCCTGTGAGACCAGTATTAGTTTGCCATACACCACTCATTTTCTATGTATTCCTTGGATATTCACATTGACGATGAAACACTGAAATTACATAGGAATTAAATACAAACTGCACAATGCCACCTTAAGTGCAAAAGGAGTGAGACTTCTTATAGTCTGTGCTTTGATCCTTTCCTATGAGACCAGTATTAGTTTCCGATACACCACAGCAGGTTCAATGTATTCCTTTTACATACACATTGACGATGAATCACTGATATTACATCGTAATCAAATACAAAAGGCACAATGCCACCTTAAGTACAAAAGGAGTGAGACTTCTGAGAGTCTGTGCTTTGACCCTTTCCTATGAGACCAGTATTAGTTTCCGATACACCACTGCAGGTTCAATGTATTCCTTTTACATACACATTGACGATGAATCACTGAAATTACATAGGAATTAAATACAAAAGACACAATGCCGCCTTAAGTGCAAGAAGAGTGAGACTTCTTAGAGTCTGTGATTTAATCCTTTCCTGTGAGACCAGTATTCGTTTCCGATACACCACTGCAGGTTCAATGTATTGCTTTTACATATACATTGACGATGAAACACTGAAATTACATCGGAATTAAATACAAAAGGCACAATGCCGCCTTAAATGCAAGAAGAGAGAGACTTCTTTAAGTCTGTGCGTTGATTCTTTCTTATGAGACCAGTATTAGTTTCCGATACACCACTGCCGGTTCAATGTATTCCTTTTACATACACATTGACGATGAAACACTGAAATTACATCGCAATTAAATACAAAAGGCACAATGCCGCCTTAAGTGCAAGAAGAGTGAGACTTCTTAGAGTCTGTGAATTGATCCTTTCCTGTGAGACCAGTATTCGTTTCCGATACACCACTACAGGTTCAATGTATTCCTTTTACATACACATTGACGTTGAAACACTGAAAATACATCGGAATTAAATACAAAAGGCACAATGCCGCCTTAAGTGCAAGAAGAGTCAGACTTCTTTGAGTCTGTGATTTGATCCTTTCCTGTGAGCCCAGTATTCGTTTCCGATACACCACTGCAGGTTCTATGTATTCCATGGACGTTCACATTGACGATGAAACACTGAAATTACATCGGAATTAAATACAAAATGCACAATGCCACCTAAAATGCAAACGGAGTGAGACTTCTTATAGTCTGTGGTTTGATCCTTTCCTATGAGACCAGTATTAGTTTCCGATACACCACTGCTGGTTCAATGTATTCCTTTTACATAAACATTGACTATGAAACACTGAAATTACATCTGAATTAAATACAAAAGGCACAATGCCACCGTACGTGCAAAAGGTGAGAGACTTCTTCCAGTCTGTGATTTGATCCTTTCCTATGAGACCAGTATTAGATTCCGTTACACCACTGCAGTTTCAATGTATTAATTTTACATACACATTGACGATAAAACACTGAAATTACATCGGAATTAAATACAAAAGGCACAATGCCGCCTTAAGTGCAAGAAGAGTGAGACTTCTTAGAGTCAGTGATTTGATCCTTTCCTGTGAGACTAGTATTCGTTTCCGATACACAACTGCAGGTTCAATGTATTCCTTGGACCTTCACATTAACGACGAAACACGGAAATCACGTCGTAATTATATACAAAAGGCACAATGCCGCCTTAAGTACAAGAATAGAGACTCTTCAAACAGTCTGTGCATCGATCCGTTCCTGTGAGACCAGTATTAGTTTCCGATAAACCACTGCAGGTTCAATGTATTCCTTTTACATACACATTGACGATGAAACACTGAAATTACATCGGAATTAAATACAAAAGGCACAATGCCACCGTAAGTGCAAAAGGTGAGAGACTTCTTCCAGTCTGTGTTTTGATCCTTTCCTATGAGACCAGTATTAGTTTCCGATACACTACTGCAGGTTCAATGTATTCCTTTTACATACCCATTGACGATGAAACACTGAAATTACATCGGAATTAAATACAAAAGGCACAATGCCGCCTTAAGTGCAAGAAGAGTGAGACTTCTTAGAGTCTGTGAATTGATCCTTTCCTGTGAGACCAGTATTCGTTTCCGATACACCACAGCAGGTTCAATGTATTCCTTTTACATACACATTGACGTTGAAACACTGAAAATACATCGGAATTAAATACAAAAGGCACAATGCCGCCTTAAGTGCAAGAAGAGTCAGACTTCTTTGAGTCTGTGATTTGATCCTTTCCTGTGAGCCCAGTATTCGTTTCCGATACACCACTGCAGGTTCCATGTATTCCATGGACGTTCACATTGACGATGAAACACTGAAATTACATCGGAATTAAATACAAAATGCACAATGCCACCTAAAATGCAAACGGAGTGAGACTTCTTATAGTCTGTGGTTTGATCCTTTCCTATGAGACCAGTGTTAGTTTCCGATACACCACTGCTGGTTCAATGTATTCCTTTTACATAAACATTGACTATGAAACACTGAAATTACATCTGAATTAAATACAAAAGGCACAATGCCACCATACGTGCAAAAGGTGAGAGACTTCTTCCAGTCTGTGATTTGATCCTTTCCTATGAGACCAGTATTAGATTCCGATACACCACTGCAGTTTCAATGTATTAATTTTACATACACATTGACGATAAAACACTGAAATTACATCGGAATTAAATACAAAAGGCACAATGCCGCCTTAAGTGCAAGAAGAGTGAGACTTCTTAGAGTCAGTGATTTGATCCTCTCCTGTGAGACTAGTATTCGTTTCCGATACACCACTGCAGGTTCAATGTAATCCTTGGACCTTCACATTAACGACGAAACACAGAAATCACGTCGTAATTATATACAAAAGGCACAATGCCGCCTTAAGTACAAGAATAGAGACTCATCAAACAGTCTGTGCATCGATCCGTTCCTGTGAGACCAGTATTAGTTTCCGATACACCACTGCAGGTTCAATGTATTCCTTTTACATACACATTGACGATGAAACACTGAAATTACATCGGAATTAAATACAAAAGGCACAATGCCACCGTAAGTGCAAAAGGTGAGAGACTTCTTCCAGTCTGTGTTTTGATCCTTTCCTATGAGACCAGTATTAGTTTCCGATACACTACTGCAGGTTCAATGTATTCCTTTTACATACACATTGACGATGAAACACTGAAGTTACATCGGAATTAAATACAAAAGGCACAATGCCGCCTTAAGTGCAAGAAGAGTGAGACTTCTTAGAGTCTGTGATTTGATCCTTTCCTGTGAGACCAGTATTCGTTTCCGATACACCACTGCAGGTTCAATGTATTCCTTGGACCTTCACATTAACGACGATACACAGAAATCACGTCGGAAATATATACAAAAGGCACAATGCCGCCTGAAGTTCAAGAATAGAGACCCTTCTTACAGTCTGTGCTTTGATCCTTTCCTGTGAGACCAGTATTAGTTTGTGATACACCACTCATTTTCTATGTATTCCTTGGATATTCACATTGACGATGAAACACTGAAATTACATCGGAATTAAATACAAACTGCACAATGCCACCTTAAGTGCAAAAGGAGTGAGACTTCTTATAGTCTGTGCTTTGTTCCCTTCCTATGAGACCAGTATTAGTTTCCGATACACCACTGCAGGTTCAATGTATTCCTTTTACATACACATTGACGATGAAACACTGAAATTACATCGGAATTAAATACAAAAGGCACAATGCCGCCTTAAGTGCAAGAAGAATGAGACTTCTTAGAGTCTGTGATTTGATCCTTTCCTGTGAGACCAGTATTCGTTTCCGATACACCACTGCAGGTTCAATGTATTGCTTTTACATATACATTGACTATGAAACACTGAAATTACATCGGAATTAAATACAAAAGGCACAATGCCGCCTTAAATGCAAGAAGAGTGAGACTTCTTAAAGTCTGTGCTTTGATTCTTTCCTATGAGACCAGTATAGTTTCCGATACACCACTGCCGGTTCAATGTATTCCTTTTACATACACATTGACGATGAAACACTGAAATTACGTCGTAATTAAATACAAAACGCACAATGCCGCCTTAAGTGCAAGAAGAGTGAGACTTCTTAGAGTCTGTGATTTGATCCTTTCCTGTGAGACCAGTGTTCGTTTCCGATACACCTCTGCAGGTTCAATGTATTCCTTGGACCTTCAAATTTACGACGAAACACAGAAATCGCGTCGGAATTAAATTCAAAAGGCACAATGCCGTCTTAAGTACAAAAATAGAGACTCTTCTTATAGTCGGTGCTTTAAACGTTTCCTGTGAGACCAGTATTACTTTCCGATACACCACTGCAGGTTCTATGTATTCCTTGGATATTCACATTGACGATGAAACACTGAAATTACATCGGAATTAAATACAAAATGCACAATGAAACCTTAAGTGCAAAAGGAGTGAGACTTCTTATAGTCTGTGCTTTCATCATTTCCTATGAGACCAGTATTAGATTCCGATACAGCACTGCAGATTCAAAGTATTCCTTTTACATACACATTGACGATGAAACACTGATATTACATCGGAATTATATACAAAAGGCACAATGCCACGTTAAGTACAAAAGGAGGGAGAGTTCTTAGAGTCTGTGCTTTGATCCTTTCCTGTTAGACCAGTATTCGTTTCCGATACACGACTGCAGGTTCAATGTATTCCTTGGACCTTCACATAACCGACGAAACATAGAAATCGTGTCGGAATTATATACAAAAGGCACAATGCTGCCTTAAGTACAAGAATAGATACTCTTCTTACAGTCTGTGCTTTGATCCTGTCCTGTGAGACCAGTATTAGTTTCCGATACACCACTGCAGGTTCAATGTATTCCTTGGATATTCACATTGACGATGAATCACTGAAATTACATTGGAATTAAATACAAAATGCACAATCCCACCTTAAGTGCAAAAGGAGTGAGACTTCTTATAGTCTGTGCTTTGATCCTTTCCTATGAGACCACTATTAGTTTCCGATACACCACTGCAGGTTCAATGTATTCCTTTTACATACACATTGACGATGAAACACTGAAATTACATCGGAATTAATTACAAAAGGCAGAATGCCGCCTTAAGTTCAAGAATAGAGACTCTTCAAACAGTCTGTGCTTTGATCCTTTCCTGTGAGACCAGTATTCGTTTCCGATATACCACTGCAGGTTCAATGTATTCGTTGGACCTTCACATAAACGACGAAACACAGAAATCGAGTCGGAATTAAATACAAAAGGCACAATGCCGCCTTAAGTACAAGAATAGAGACTCTTCTAACAGTCTGTGCTTTGATCATTTCCTGTGAGACCAGTATTAGTTTCCGATACACCACTGCAGGTCCAATGTATTCCTTTTACATACACATTGACGATGAAACACTGAAATTACTTCGGAATTAAATACAAAAGGCACAATGCCACTGTAAGTGCAAAAGGTGTGAGACTTCTTCCAGTCTGTGCTTTGATCCTTTCCTATGAGACCAGTATTAGTTTCCTATACACCACTGCAGGTTCAATGTATTCCTTTTACATACACATTGACGATGAAACACTGAAATTACATCGGAATTAAATACAAAAGGCAGAATGCCGCCTTAAGTGCAAGAAGAGTGAGACTTCTTTAGAGTCTGTGATTTGATCCTTTCCTGTGAGACCAGAAGTCGTTTCCGATACACCACTGCAGGTTCAATGCATTCCTTGGACCTTCACATTAACGTCGAAACACAGAAATCGCGTCGGAATTATATACAAAAGGCACAATGCCGCCTTAAGTACAAGAATAGAGACTCTTCTTACAGTCTGTGCTTTGATCCTTTCCTGTGAGACCAGTATTAGTTTCCGATACACCACTGCAGGTTCTATGTATTCCTTGGTTATTCCCATTGACCATGAGACACTGAAATTACATCGGAATTAAATACAAAATGCACAATGCCTCCTTAAGTGCAAAAGGAGTGAGACTTCTTATAGTCTGTGCTTTGATCCTTTCCTATGAGATCAGTATTAGTTTCCGATACACCACTGCAGGTTCAATGTATTCCTTTTACATACACATTGACGATGAAACACTGATATTACATCGGAATTAAATACAAAAGGCACAATGCCACCTTAAGTACAAAAGGAGTGAGACTTCTTAGAGTCTGTGCTTTGATCCTTTCCTATGAGACCAGTATTAGTTTCCGATACACCACTGCAGGTTCAATGTATTCCTTTTACATACACATTGACGATGAAACACTGAAATTACATCGGAATTAAATACAAAAGGCACAATGCCACCTTAAGTGCAAAAGGAGTGAGACTTCTTATAGTCTGTGTTTTCATCCTTTCCTATGAGACCAGTATTAGCTTCCGATACAGCACTGCAGATTCAAAGTATTCCTTTTATACTAATTTTGTATTTAATTCCGATGTAATGTCAGTGATTCATTGTCAATGTGAATATCCAAAGAATACATTGAACCTGCAGTGGTGTATCGGAAACTAATACTGATCTCACAGCAAAGGATCAAAGCACAGACTGTAAGAAGAGCCTCTATTCTTGTACTTAAGGCGGTATTGTGCCTTTTGTATTTAATTCCGACGCGATTTCTGTGTTTCGTCGTTTATGTGAAGGTCCAAGGAGTGAGACTTCTTATAGACTGTGCTTTGATCCTTTCCTGTGAGACCAGTATTAGTTTCCGATACACCGCTGCAGGTTCTATGTATTCCTTGGATATTCACATTGACGATGAAACACTGAAATTACATCGGAATTAAATACAAAATGCACAATGCCACCTTAAGTGCAAAAGGAGTGAGACTTCTTATAGTCTGTGCTTTGAACCTTTCCTATGAGACCAGTATTAGATTCCGATACACCACTGCAGGTTCAATGTATTCCTTTTACATACACATTGACGATGAAACACTGATATTACATCGGAATTAAATACAAAAGGCACAATGCCACCTTAAGTACAAAAGGAGTGAGAATTCTTAAATTCTGAGCTTTGATCCTTTCCTATGAGACCAGTATTAGTTTCCGATATTCCACTGCAGGTTCAATGTATTGCTTTTACATACACATTGACGATGAAACATTGATATTACATCGGAATTAAATACAAACCGCACAATGCCGCCTTAAGTTCAAGAATAGAGACTCTTCTAACAGTCTGTGCTTTGATCCTTTCCTGTGAGACCAGTATTCGTTTCCGATACACCACTGCAGGTTCAATGTATTCGTTGGACCTTCACATAAACGACGAAACACAGAAATCGAGTCGGAATTAAATAGAAAAGGCACAATGCCGCCTTAAGTACAAGAATAGAGACTCTTCTAACAGTCTGTGCTTTGATCATTTCCTGTGAGACCAGTATTAGTTTTCGATACACCACTGCAGGTCCAATGTATTCCTTTTACATACACATTGACGATGAAACACTGAAATTACTTCGGAATTAAATACAAAAGGCACAGTGCCACTGTAAGTGCAAAAGGTGTGAGACTTCTTCCAGTCTGTGCTTTGATCCTTTCCTATGAGACCAGTATTAGTTTCCTATACACCACTGCAGGTTCAATGTATTCCTTTTACGTACACATTGACGATGAAACACTGAAATTACATCGGAATTAAATACAAAAGGCAGAATGCCGCCTTAAGTGCAAGAAGAGTGAGACTTCTTTAGAGTCTGTGATTTGATCCTTTCTGTGAGACCAGAATTCGTTTCCGATACACCACTGCAGGTTCAATGCATTCCTTGGACCTTCACATTAACGTCGAAACACAGAAATCGCGTCGGAATTATATACAAAAGGCACAATGCCGCCTTAAGTACAAGAATAGAGACTCTTCTTACAGTCTGTGCTTTGATCCTTTCCTGTGAGACCAGTATTAGATTCCGATACACCACTGCAGGTTCTATGTATTCCTTGGATATTCACATTGACGATGAGACACTGAAATTACATCGGAATTAAATACAAAATGCACAATGCCACCTTAAGTGCAAAAGGAGTGAGACTTCTTATAGTCTGTGCTTTGATCCTTTCCCATGAGACCAGTATTAGTTTCCGATACACCACTGCAGGTTCAATGTATTCCTTTTACATACACATTGACGATGAAACACTGATATTACATCGGAATTAAATACAAAAGGCACAATGCCACCTTAAGTACAAAAGGAGTGAGACTTCTTAGAGTCTGTGCTTTGATCCTTTCCTATGAGACCAGTATTAGTTTCCGATACACCACTGCAGGTTCAATGTATTCCATTTACATACACATTGACGATGAAACACTGAAATTACATCGGAATTAAATACAAAAGGCACAATGCCACCTTAAGTGCAATTGGAGTGAGACTTCTTATAGTCTGTGTTTTCATCCTTTCCTATGAGACCAGTATTAGTTTCCGGGACAGCACTGCAGATTCAAAGTATTCCTTTTATACTAATTTTGTATTTAATTCCGATGTAATTTCAGTGATTCATTGTCAATGTGAATATTCAAAGAATACATTGAACCTGCAGTGGTGTATCGGAAACTAATACTGATCTCACAGCAAAGGATCAAAGCACAGACTGTAAGAAGAGCCTCTATTCTTGTACTTAAGGCGGTATTGTGCCTTTTGTATTTAATTCCGACGCGATTTCTGTGTTTCGTCGTTTATGTGAAGGTCCAAGGAGTGAGACTTCTTATAGACTGTGCTTTGATCCTTTCCTGTGAGACCAGTATTAGTTTCCGATACACCGCTGCAGGTTCTATGTATTCCTTGGATATTCACATTGACGATGAAACACTGAAATTACATCGGAATTAAATACAAAATGCACAATGCCACCTTAAGTGCAAAAGGAGTGAGACTTCTTATAGTCTTTGCTTTGAACCTTTCCTATGAGACCAGTATTAGTTTCCGATACACCACTGCAGGTTCAATGTATGCCTTTTACATACACATTGACGATGAAACACTGATATTACATCGGAATTAAATACAAAAGGCACAATGCCACCTTAAGTACAAAAGGAGTGAGACTTCTTAAATTCTGAGCTTTGATCCTTTCCTATGAGACCAGTATTAGTTTCCGATACTCCACTGCAGGTTCAATGTATTCCTTTTACATACACATTGACGATGAAACATTGATATTACATCGGAATGAAATACAAATCGCACAATGCCGCCTTATGTGCAAGAAGAGAGAGACTTCTTAGAGTCTGTGATTTGATCCTTTCCTGTGAGACCAGTGTTCGTTTCCGATACACGACTGCATTTTCAATGTATTTCTGGGACCTTCACATAAACGACGAAACACAGAGATCGCGACGGAATTAAATACAAAAGGCACAATGCCGCCTTAAGTACAAGAATAGAGACTCTTCTTACATTCTGTGCTTTGATCCTTTCCTGTGAGACCAGTATTAGTTTCCGATACACCACTACAGGTTCAATGTATTCCTTTTACATACACATTGACGATGAAACACTGAAATTACATCTGAATTAAATACAATAGGCACAATGCCACCGTAAGTGCAAAAGATGAGAGACTTCTTCCAGTCTGTGCTTTGTTGCTTTCCTATGAGACCAGTATTAGTTTCCCATACACCACTGCAGGTTCTATGTATTCCTTTTACATACACATTGACGATGAGACACTGAAATTACATCGGAATTAAATACAAAGGGCACAATGCCGCCTTAAGTGCAAGAAGAGTGAGACTTCTTAGAGTCTGTGATTTGATCCTTACCTGTGAGACCAGTATTCGTTTCCGATACACCACTGCAGGTTCAATGTATTCCTTGGACATTCACATATACGACGAAACACAGAAATCGCGTCGTAATTATATACAAAATGCACAATGCCACCTTAAGTGCCATAGGAGTGACACTTCTTATAGTCTGTGCTTTGATCCTTTCCTATGAGACCAGTATTAGTTTCCGATACACCACTGCAGGTTCAATGTATTCCTTTTACATACACATTGACGATGAAACTCTGAAATTACATCTGAATTAGATACAAAAGGCACAATGCCATGGTAAGTGCAAAAAGTGAGAGACTTCTTCCAGTCTGTGCTTTGATCCTTTCCTATGAGACCAGTATAAGTTTCCGATACACCACTGCAGGTTCAATATATTCCTTTAACATACACATTGACGATGAAACACTGAAATTACATCGGAATTAAATACAAAAGGCACAATGCCGCCTTAAGTGCAAGAAGAGTGAGACTTCTTAGAGTCTGTGATTTGTTCCTTTCCTGTGAGACCAGTATTCGTTTCCGATACACCACTGCAGGTTCAATGTATTCCTTGGACCTTCACATTAACGACGAAACACAGAAATCGCGTCGGAATTAAATACAAAAGACACAATGCCGCCTTAAGTACAAGAATAGAGACTCTTCTTACAGTCGGTGCTTTGATCCTTTCCTGTAAGACCAGTATTAGTTTGCGATACACCACTGCAGGGTCAATGTATTCCTTTTACATACACATTGACGATGAAACACTGAAATCACATCGGAATTAAATAGAAAAGGCACAGTGCCGCCTTAAGTGCAAGAAGAATGAGACTTCTTAGAGTCTGTGATTTGATCCTTTCCTGTGAGACCAGTATTCATTTCCGATACACCACTGCAGGTTCAATGTATTCCTTGGACCTTCACATTAACGACGAAACACAGAAATCGCGTCGGAATTAAATACAAAAGGCACAATGCCGCCTTAAGTACAAGAATAGAGACTCCTCTTACAGTAGCTGCTTTGATTCTTTCCTGTGAGACCAGTATTAGTTTGCGATACAGCACTGCAGGTTCAATGTATTCCTTTTACATACACATTGACGATGAAACACTGAAATTACATCTGAATTAAATACAAAAGGCACAATGCCACCGTAAGTGCAAAAGGTGAGAGACTTCTTCCAGTCTGTGCTTTGATCCTTTCCTATGAGACCAGTAATAGTTTCCGATACAACACTGCAGGTTCAATGTATTCCTTTTACATACACATTGACGATGAAACACTGAAATTACATCGGAATTAAATACAAAAGGCACAATGCCCCCTTAAGTGCAAAAGGAATGAGAGAGACTTCTTAGAGTCTGTGCTTTGATCCTTTCCTATGAGACCAGTATTAGTTTCCGATACACCACTGCTGGTTAAAGGTATTCCTTTCACTTTCACATTGACGATGAAACACTGAAATTACATCTGAATTAAATACAAAAGGCACAATGCCACCGTAAGTGCAAAAGGTGAGAGGTTCTTCCAGTCTGTGCTTTGATCCTTTCCTATGTGACCAGTATTAGTTTCCGATACACCACTGCAGGTTCAATGTATTCCTTGGATATTCATAATTGACGATGAAACACTGAAATTACATCGGAATTAAATACAAAATGCACAATGCCACCTTAAGTGCCATAGGAGTGACACTTCTTATAGTCTGTGCTTTGATCCTTTCCTATGAGACCAGTATTAGTGTCCGATACACCACTGCAGGTTCAATGTATTCCTTTTACATACACATTGACGATGAAACTCTGAAATTACATCTGAATTAGATACAAAAGGCACAATGCCATGGTAAGTGCAAAAGGTGAGAGACTTCTTCCAGTCTGTGCTTTGATCCTTTCCTATGAGACCAGTATTAGTTTCCGATACACCACTGCAGGTTCAATATATTCCTTTTACATACACATTGACGATGAAACACTGAAATTACATCGGAATTAAATACAAAAGGCACAATGCCGCCTTAAGTGCAAGAAGAGTGAGACTTCTTAGAGTCTGTGATTTGATCCTTTCCTGTGAGACCAGTATTCGTTTCCGATACACCACTGCAGGTTCAATGTATTCCTTGGACCTTCACATTAACGACGAAACACAGAAATCGCGTCGGAATTAAATACAAAAGACACAATGCCGCCTTAAGTACAAGAATAGAGACTCTTCTTACAGTCGGTGCTTTGATCCTTTCCTGTAAGACCAGTATTAGTTTGCGATACACCACTGCAGGGTCAATGTATTCCTTTTAGATACACATTGACGATGAAACACTGAAATCACATCGGAATTAAATAGAAAAGGCACAGTGCCGCCTTAAGTGCAAGAAGAATGAGACTTCTTAGAGTCTGTGATTTGATCCTTTCCTGTGAGACCAGTATTCATTTCCGATACACCACTGCAGGTTCAATGTATTCCTTGGACCTTCACATTAACGACGAAACACAGAATTCGCGTCGGAATTAAATACAAAAGGCACAATGCCGCCTTAAGTACAAGAATAGAGACTCCTCTTACAGTCGCTGCATTGATTCTTTCCTGTGAGACCAGTATTAGTTTCCGATACACCACTGCAGGTTCTATGTATTCCTTGGATATTCACATTCACGATGAAACACTGAATTTACATCGGAATGAAATACAAAATGCACAATGCCACCTTAAGTGCAAAAGTAGTGAGACTTCTTATAGTCTGTTTTTTGATCCATTCCTATGAGACCAGTATTAGTTTCCGATACACCACTGCAGGTTCAATGTATTCCTTTTACATACACATTGACGATGAAACACTGAAATTACATCGGAAGTAAATACAAAAGGCACAATGCCACCATAAGTGCAAAAGGTGTGAGACTTCTTAGAGTCTGTGCTTTGATCCTTTTCTATGAGACCAGTATTAGTTTCCGATACACAACTGCAGGTTCAATGTATTCCATTTACATACACATTGACGATGAAACACTGAAATTACATCTGAATTAAATACAAAGGGCAAAATGCCACCGTAAGTGCAAAAGGTGAGAGACTTCTTCCAGTCTCTGCTTTGATCCTTTCCTATGAGACCAGTATTAGTTTCCGATACACCACTGCAGGTTCTACGTATTCCTTAGATATTCACATTGACGATGAAACACTGAAATTACATCGGAATTAAATACAAAATGCACAATGCCACCTTAAGTGCAAAAGGAATGAGACTTCTTATAGTCTGTGCTTTGATCCTTTCCTATGAGACCAGTATTAGTTTCCGATACACCACTGCAGGTTCAATGTATTCCTTTTACATACACATTGACGATGAAACACTGATATTACATCGGAATTAAATTCAAAATGCACAATGCCTTCTTAAGTACAAAAGGAGTGAGACTTCTTAGAGTCTGGTCTTTGATCCTTTCCTATGAGACCAGTATTAGTTTCCGATGCAACACTGCAGGTTCAATGTATTCCCTTTACATACACATTGACGATGAAACACTGATATTAGATCGGAATTAAATACAAAAGGCACAATGCCACCTTAAAAACTAAAGGAGTGAGACTTCTTAGAGTCTTTGCTTTGATCCTTTCCTATGAGAATAGTATTAGTTTCCGATACACCACTGCAGGTTCAATGTATTCCTTTTACATACACATTGACGATGATACACTGAAATTACCTCGGAATTAAATACAAAAGACACAATGCCACCGTAAGTGCAAAAGGTGAGAGACTTCTTCCAGTCTGTGCTTTGATCCTTTCCTATGAGACCAGTATTAGTTTCCGATACACCACTGCAGGTTCAATGTATTCCTTTTACATACACATTGACGATGAAACACTGAAATTACATCTGAATTAAATACAAAAGGCACAATGCCTCCGTAAGTGCAAAAGGTGAGAGAATTCTTCCAGTCTGTGCTTTGATCCTTTCCTGTGAGACCAGTATTCATTTCCGATACACCACTGCAGGTTCAATGTATTCCTTGGACCTTCACATTAACGACGAAACACAGAAATCGCGTCGGAATTAAATACAAAAGGCACAATGCCGC
This sequence comes from Schistocerca serialis cubense, assembly GCF_023864345.2. Lineage (NCBI taxonomy): Eukaryota > Metazoa > Arthropoda > Insecta > Orthoptera > Acrididae > Schistocerca > Schistocerca serialis. Next base: position 969,804,976 of record NC_064641.1, read on the forward strand.
CTTAATTACAAGATTACAGACTCTTCTTACAGTCGGTGCTTTGATTCTTTCCTGTGAGACCAGTATTAGTTTCCGATACACCACTGCAGGTTCTATGTATTCCATGGATATTCTCATTGACGATGAAACACAGAAATTACATCGGAATTAAATACAAAATGCACAATGCCACCTTAAGTGCAAAAGGAGTGAGACTTCTTATAGTCTGTGCTTTGATCCATTCCTATGAGACCAGTATTAGTTTCCGATACACCACTGCAGGTTCAATGTATTACTTTTACATACACATTGACGATGAATCACTGATGTTACATCGGAATTATATACAAAAGGCACAATGCCACCTTAAGTACAAAAGGAGTGAGACTTCTTAGAGTCTGTGCTTTGATCCTTTCCTATGAGACCACTATGATTTTCCGATACAACACTGCAGGTTCAATGTATTCCTTTTACGTACACATGACGATGAAACACTGAAATTACATCGGAATTAAATACAAAATGAACAATGCCACCGTAAGTGCAAAAGGTGAAAGACTTCTTCCAGTCTGTGCTTTGATCCTTTCCTATGAGACCAGTATTAGTTTCCGATACACCACTGCAGGTTCAATGTATTCCTTTTACATACACATTGACGATGAAACACTGATATTACATCGGAATTAAATACAAAAGGCACAATGCCACCTTAAGTACAAAAGGAGTGAGACTTCTTATAGTCTGTGCTTTGATCCTTTCCTATGAGACCAGTATTAGTTTCCGATACAACACTACAGGTTCAATGTATTCCTTTTACATACACATTGACGATGAAACACTGATATTACATCGGAATTAAATACAAAAGGCACAATGCCACCATAAGTGCAAAAGGTGTGAGACTTCATGGAGTCTGTGCTTTGATCCTTTTCTATGAGACCAGTATTAGTTTCCGATACACAACTGCAGGTTCAATGTATTCCATTTACATACACATTGACGATGAAACACTGAAATTACATCTGAATTAAATACAAAGGGCAAAATGCCATCGTATATGCAAAAGGTGAGAGACTTCTTCCAGTCTGTGCTTTGATCCTTTCCTATGAGACCAGTATTCGTTTCCGATACACCACTGCAGGTTCACTGTATTCCTTTTACATACACACTGACGATGAAGCACTGAAATTACATCGGAATTAAATACAAAATGCACAATGCCGCTTTAAGTGCAAGAAGAGTGAGACATCTTTGAGTCTGTGATTTGATCCTTTCCTGTGAGACCAGTATTTGTTTCCGATACACCACTGCAGGTTCTATGTATTCCTTGGACCTTCACTTTAACGACGAAACACAGAAATCGCGTCGGAATTCAATACAAAAGGTACAATGCCGCCTTAAGTACAAGAATAGGGACTCTTCTTACAGTCGGTGCTTTGATCCGTCCCTGTGAGACCAGTATTAGTTTCCGATACACCACTGAAGATTCTATGTATTCCTTAGATATGCACATTGACGATGAAACACTGAAATTACATCGGAATTAAATACAAAATGCACAATGCCACCTTATGTGCAAAAGTAGTGAGACTTCTTATAGTCTGTGCTTTGATCCTTTCCTATGAGACCAGTATTAGTTTCCGATACACCACTGCAGGTTCAATGTATTACCTTTACATACACATTGACGATGAAACACTGATGTTACATCGGAATTATATACAAAAGGCACAATGCCACCTTAAGTACAAAAGGAGTGTGACTTCTTAGAGTCTGTGCTTTGATCCTTTCCTATGAGACCACTATTAGTTTCCGATACAACACTGCAGGTTCAATGTATTCCTTTTACATACACATTGACGATGAAACACTGAAATTACATCGGAATTAAAAACAAAAGGCACAATGCCACCGTAAGTGCAAAAGGTGAGAGACTTTCTCCAGTCTGTGCTTTGATCCTTTCCTATGAGACCAGTATTAGTTTCCGATACACCACTGCAGGTTCAATATATTCCTTTTACATACACATTGACATTGAAACACTGAAATTACATCGGAATTAAATACAAAAGACACAATGCCGCCTTAAGTGCAAGAAGAGTGAGACTTCTAAGAGTCTGTGTTTTGATCCTTTCCTGTGAGACCAGTGTTTGTTTCCGATACACCACTGCAGGTTCAATGTATTCCTTGGACCTTCACATTAACGACGAAACACAGAAATCGCGTCGGTATTAAATACAAAAGGCATAATGCCGCCTTAAGTACAAGATTAGAGACTCTTCTTACAGTCTGTGCTTTGATCCTGTCCTGTGAGATCAGTATTAGTTTCCGATACACCACTGCAGGTTCTATGTATTCCTTGGACATTCAAATTGACGATGAAACACTGAAATTACATCGGAATTAAATACAAAAGAGACAGTGCCACCTTAAGTGCAAAAGGAGTGAGACTTCTTATAGTCTGTGCATTGTTCCTTTCCTATGAGACCAGTATTAGTTTCCGATACACCACTGCAGGTTCAATGTATTCCTTTTACATACACATTGACGATGAAACACTGAAATTACATCGGAATTAAATACAAAATGCACAATGCCACCTTAAGTCCAAAAGGAGTGAGACTTTTTATAGTCTGTGCTTTGATCCTTTCCTATGAGACCAGTATTAGTTTCCGATACACAACTGCAGGTCAATGTATTCCTTTTACATACACATTGACGATGAAACACTGAAATTACATCTGAATTAAATACAAAAGGCACAATGCCTCCGTAAGTGCAAAAGGTGAGAGACTTCTTTTAGTCTGAGCTTTGATCCTTTCCTATGAGACCAGTATTAGTTTCCGATACACCACTGCAGGTTCAATGTATTCCTTGGACCGTCACATTAACGACGAAACACAGAAATCGCGTCGGAATTATATACAAAACGCACAATTCTGCCTTAAGTACCAGAATAGAGACTCTTCTTACAGTCTGTGCTTTGATCCTTTCATGTGAGACCAGTATTAGTTTCCGATACACCACTGCAGGTTCAATGTATTCCTTGGATATTCACATTGACGATGAAACACTGAAATTACATCGGAATTAAATACAAAATGCACAATGCCACCTTAAGTGCAAAAGGAGTGAGACCTCTTATAGGCTGTGCTTTGAACCTTTCCTATGAGACCAGTATTAGTTTCCGATACACCACTGCATTTTCAATGTATTCCTTTTACATACACATTGACGATGAAACACTGAAATTACATCGGAATTAGATAAAAAAGGCACAATGCCGCCTTAAGTGCAAGAAGAGTGAGACTTCTTAGAGTCTGTGATTTGATCCTTTCCTGTGAGACCAGTGTTCGTTTCCGATACACCACTGCAGGTTCAATGTATTCCTTGGACCTTCACATTAACGACGAAACACAGAAATCGCATCGGAATTAAATTCAAAAGGCACAATGCCACCTTAAGTACAAGAATAGAGACTCTTCTTACAGTCGGTGCTTTGATCCTTTCCTGTGAGACCAGTATTAATTTCCGATACACCACTGCAGGTTCTATGTATTCCTTGGATAATCACATTGACGATGAAACACTGAAATTACATCGGAATTAAATACAAAATGCACAATGCCACCTTAAGTGCAAAAGGAGTGAGACTTCTTATAGTCTGTGCTTTGATCCTTTCCTATGAGACCAGTATTAGTTTCCAATACACCACTGCAGATTCAAAGTATTCCTTTTACATACACATTGACGATGAAACACTGAAATAACATCTGAATTAAATACAAAAGGCACAATGCCTCCGTAAGTGCAAAAGGTGAGAGAATTCTTCCAGTCTGTGCTTTGATCCTTTCCTATGAGACCAGTATTAGTTTCCGATACACCACTGCAGGTTCAATGTATTCCTTTTACATACACATTGACGATGAAACACTGAAATTACATCGGAATTAAATACAAAAGGCACAATGCTGCCTTAAGTGCAAGAAGAGTGAGACTTCTTAGAGTCTGTGATTTGATCCTTTCCTTTGAGACCAGTATTCGTTTCCGATACACCACTGCAGGTTCAATGTATTCCTTGGACCGTCACATTAACGACGAAACACAGAAATCGCGTCGGAATTATATACAAAAGGCACAATTCTGCCTTAAGTACAAGAATAGAGACCCTTCTTACAGTCTGTGCTTTGATCCTTTCCTGTGAGACCAGTATTAGTTTCCGATACACCACTGCATCTTCAATGTATTCCTTGGATATTCACATTGACGATGAAACACTGAAATTACATCGGAATTAAATACAAAATGCACAATGCCACCTTAAGTGCAAAAGGAGTGAGACTTCTTATAGTCTGTGCTTTGATCCTTTCCTATGAGACCAGTATTAGTTTCCGATACACCACTGCAGGTTCAATGTATTCCTTTTACATACACATTGACGATGAAACACTGAAATTACATCGGAATTAAATACAAAAGGCACAATGCCGCCTTAAGTGCAAGAAGAGTGAGACTTCTTGCAGTCTGTGATTTGATCCTTTCCTGTGAGACCAGTGTTCGTTTCCGATACACCACTGCAGGTTCAATGTATTCCTTGGACCTTCACATTAACGACGAAACACAAAAATCGCGTTGGATTTAAATTCAAAAGGCACAATGCCACCGTAAGTACAAGAATAGAGACTCTTCTTACAGTCGGTGTTTTGATCCTTTCCTGTGAGACCAGTATTAGTTTCCGATACACCACTGCAGGGTCTATGTATTCCTTGGATATTCACATTGACGATGAAACACTGAAATTACATCGGAATTAAATACAAAATGCACAATGCTACCTTAAGTGCAAAAGGAGTGAGACTTCTTATAGTCTGTGCTTTGATCCTTTCCTATGAGACCAGTATTAGTTTCCGATACACCACTGCAGATTCAAAGTATTCTTTTACATACACATTTTCGATGAAACACTGATATTACATCGGAATTAAATACAAAAGGCACAATGCTAACATAAGTACAAAAGGAGAGAGACTTCTTAGAGTCTGTGCTTTGATCCTTTCCTGTGAGACCAGTATTCGTTTCCGATACACCACTGCAGGTTCAATGTATTCCTTGGACCGTCACATAAACGAAGAAACACAGAAATCGCGTCGGAATTAAATACAAAAGGCACAATGCCGCCTTAAGTACAAGATTAGAGACTCTTCTTACAGTCTGTGCTTTGATCCTGTCCTGTGAGATCAGTATTAGTTTCCGATACACCACTGCAGGTTCTATGTATTCCTTGGATATTCACATTGACGATGAAACACTGAAATTACATCGGAATTAAATACAAGAGGCACAATGCCACCTTAAGTGCAAAAGGAGTGAGACTTCTTATTGTCTGTCCTTTGATCCTTTCCTATGAGACCAGTATTAGTTTCCGATACACCACTGCAGGTTCAATGTATTCCTTTTACATACACATTGACGATGAAACACTGAAATTACATCGGAATTGAATACAAAAGGCACAATGCTACCATAAGTACAAAAGGGGAGAGACTTCTTAGAGTCTGTGCTTTGATCTTTTCCTGTGAGACCAGTATTCGTTTCCGATACACCACTGCAGGTTCAATGTATTCCTTGGACCGTCACATAAACGAAGAAACACAGAAATCGCGTCGGAATTAAATACAAAAGGCACAATGCCGCCTTAAGTACAAGATTAGAGACTCTTCTTACAGTCTGTGCTTTGATCCTGTCCTGTGAGATCAGTATTAGTTTCCGATACACCACTGCAGGTTCTATGTATTCCTTGGATATTCACATTGACGATGAAACACTGAAATTACATCGGAATTAAATACAAGAGGCACAATGCCACCTTAAGTGCAAAAGGAGTGAGACCTCTTATAGGCTGTGCTTTGATCCTTTCATATGAGACCAGAATTAGTTTCCGATACACCACTGCATTTTCAATGTATTCCTTTTACATACAAATTGACGATGAAACACTGAAATTACATCGGAATTAAATAAAAAAGGCACAATGCCGCCTTAAGTGCAAGAAGAGTGAGACTTCTTAGAGTCTGTGATTTGATCCTTTCCTGTGAGACCAGTGTTCGTTACCGATACACCACTGCAGGTGCAATGTATTCCTTGGACCTTCACATTAACGACGAAACACAGAAATCTCATCGGAATTAAATTCAAAAGGCACAATGCCACCTTAAGTACAAGAATAGAGACTCTTCTTACAGTCGGTGCTTTGATCCTTTCCTGTGAGACCAGTATTAGTTTCCGATACACCACTGCAGGTTCTATGTATTCCTTGGATAATCACATTGACGATGAAACACTGAAATTACATCGGAATTAAATACAAAATGCACAATGCTACCTTAAATGCAAAAGGAGTAAGACTTCTTATAGTCTGTGCTTTGATCCTTTCCTATGAGACCAGTATTAGTTTCCAATACACCACTGCAGATTCAAAGTATTCCTTTTACATACACATTGACGATGACACACTGAAATTACATCTGAATTAAATACAAAAGGCACAATGCCTCCGTAAGTGCAAAAGGTGAGAGAATTCTTCCAGTCTGTGCTTTGATCCTTTGCTATGAGACCAGTATTAGTTTCCGATACACCACTGCAGGTTCAATGTATTCCTTTTACATACACATTGACGATGAAACACTGAAATTACATCGGAATTATATACAAAAGGCACAATTCTGCCTTAAGTACAAGAATAGAGACTCTTCTTACAGTCTGTGCTTTGATCCTTTCCTGTGAGACCAGTATTAGTTTCCGATACACCACTGCATGTTCAATGTATTCCTTGGATATTCACATTGACGATGAAACACTGAAATTACATCGGAATTAACCCTGCTGTTCTGTTCGGGTCTATATGACCCGAAACGAATATGAACGTTATTTTACATTATGTAAATACCAATATATATTTATGAAACTTTGTGACTTTGTCTGAAAATGGATGAGCAGCATGTGTTTTAAAAGGTTTTAAAAAAGTTTAAGAAGTTTGGGCTTCAACTGTAATAGTTGCATATGTAATGTTCGGGTCATAATGACCCGACACAAATATGTTTAGTGTAACTCGTATTTATTTCTAAAATCTGGAAATGGCGAAAATTATTTTTGTTGTGTTGTGTGGGAATAGTGACTGCATCATTCCAACTTACTCTCAACAATCACCTAAAGCTCCATGCGTTCACAACAATGGGCTTGTTTGTTGCTTTCCCCAGGAAATAATAATTGGCAGTTCTCAATAATTGGAATGCTTTGTTTCTGCCCAGTTTGACTTGTGACACCATGGCGATGAGACCATTGAATGATCGTGAGTTGGAAGAAATAGTAAATGCCTCACCAGATGAAGGATCACTTTCTGAGTTTGAAGATCACATCAGCAATGCATCTGAAAGCGAGTGTTCCGATGACAGTTACGACAGTCCACAGCCCATACAAAATAGTGTAGAGACTTTTCTTTCTAAAAATGGGAATATAGAATGGCAGTTGCATCCACCAGCACAACATGGTCGCCTACCAGCTTCGAACATCATCAAGAGTACCCCAGGAGTTACCAGGTATGCAGTCAGCAGAATATCTGATGTAAAATGTTCATTTGAAGCAGTATTTCACACAGCGCTTCAAAATGAAATAATAGAGATGACAAATATTGAAGGGCAGCGAGTTTATGGTGAACAGTGGACAGATATTGATGGTTCTGTTTTCCATGCATACTTAGGACTCTTACTCCTAGCGGGTGTATATCGATCTCATGGGGAGTCTACAAAAAGTTTGTGGGATAAAGATACTGGGCGAAACATATTTCGAGCAACCATGTCTCATGAAACATTCTGTAAGATATCACGTGTCCTGCGATTTGACAAGAAATCTACTAGAGAGGAAAGACGACGTACTGACAAACTTGCCGCAATTCGTAGTATTTGGGAGAAGTGGGTAGAGGTCCTTCCTAAACTGTATAATCCAGGAGAAAATGTTACTGTTGACGAGCAGTTAGTAGCATTTAGAGGTCGCTGTCCATTCAAGCAGTATATCCCAAGTAAACCGGCAAAATATGGGATCAAAATATGGACCATGTGTGACAGCAAAACTTCATACGTACTGAAAGCCCAAATTTATACAGGAAAGGTGAGTGGAGCGGCACCAGAAAGAAATCAGGGAATGAGGGTGGTATCTGATCTCACTTCTGAGTTACGTGGTCAGAATATCACGTGTGACAACTTTTTTACGTCGTACAATTTGGGGCAGCTGCTTCTGAAAAGGAAATTGACTATGTTGGGAACTATACGGAAAAATAAGCCGGAGCTTCCACACAAAATGACCAACAAGGAGGTACACAGCTCTTCATTTTACTTCACAAATGACACTACTGTGGTTAATTATATTCCTAAGAGACACAAGAATGTTGTACTTATGAGCACTCTCCACCATGATGCGGAAATCAGTGACAGGGCTGATAAGAAGCCAAAAATGATTTTGGACTATAATTCAACCAAAGGTGCTGTAGACACGCTTGATCAGTTATTAGGTACATATACATGCAAACGAAAAAGTAATAGGTGGCCAATGATAGTTTTCTACAATATTCTTGATGTTTCTGCTTATAATGCATACGTTTTGTGGATTTCGGTTGACCCTAATTGGAATGCAAGCAAATTGACTAGAAGGAGAATATTCTTGGAGGAACTTGGAAAGTCACTGATAAAAGAACATATTGCATCAAGAACGCATTTCCCAAGAACAGAAGATTCTTTGAGAATGGTCACAAGCATCCAAAACCCGAATGATGTGGGTGGTGTGTCAGAATCGGTAACAACAAGAAAATCTACAAAACGTGCACGCTGTAAGTTCTGTCCATCAAGTAATGACAATAAAACAAACATGGTGTGTGGAAAATGTAGTAAACATATTTGCAAGAAACATGTAACCTACTTGTGTCCACAGTGCAAGCAGTAAGAAAAGAACTGTAGTATTTTATAAGATGATTGTATTGAAAATTCTGTTGTTTCAAATTTATGTGAATACTTGTGCCTAAACTACAATCAGTAAGAAGAGAGGATTCTAAAGTTGTAGTGCTTTCTATGTTGGAATGTAATAAAAAAACTGTAGTGTGTTCTGTACTGTAGTGTGCTCTAAGATGAATATCTGTAATGACAACTGTCTGTTGTTAGAAAATGTCAATACTTACGTCTAAACTGTCAACAATAAGAATAGAAGTATGGAAAAACTGTAGTGCTTTCTAAGTTGAATGCCTGTAATGGAAACTGTCTGTTGTTTCAAATTTATGTGCATATTTAAATGAAAAATATCCCTCAATAAAGTTGTATGCATTGTTATTATTATTATTATTACCATTATTATTATTATTATTATTATTATTATTATTACTAACAAGGTACTGGAATAGAACAACAATGTCGATAGCTAAAACTGTACCAAAATTTATGTTTCTAAAGCATTTTGATATGTCGGGTCATATTGACCCGAACAGTATATATGTCAAGTAAAAGTGAACAGAACAGCAGGGTTAAATACAAAATGCACAATGCCACCTTAAGTGCAAAAGGAGTGAGACTTCTTATAGTCTGTGCTTTGATCCTTTCCTATGAGACCAGTATTAGTTTCCGATACACCACTGCAGGTTCAATGTATCCCTTTTACATACACATTGACGATGAAACACTGAAATTACATCGGAATTAAATACAACAGGCACAATGCAGCCTTAAGTGCAAGAAGAGTGAGACTTCTTGAAGTCTGTGATTTGATCCTTTCCTGTGAGACCAGTGTTCGTTTCCGATACACCACTGCAGGTTCAACGTATTCCTTGGACCTTCACATTAACGACGAAACACAAAAATCGCGTTGGAATTAAATTCAAAAGGCACAATGCCACCGTAAGTACAAGAATAGAGACTCTTCTTACAGTCGGTGCTTTGATCCTTTCCTGTGAGACCAGTATTAGTTTCCGATACACCACTGCAGGGTCTATGTATTCCTTGGATATTCACATTGACGATGAAACACTGAAATTACATCGGAATTAAATAAAAAATGCACAATGCTACCTTAAGTGCAAAAGGAGTGAGACTTCTTATAGTCTGTGCTTTGATCCTTTCCTATGAGACCAGTATTAGTTTCCGATACACCACTGCAGATTCAAAGTATTCCTTTTACATACACATTTTCGATGAAACACTGATATTACATCGGAATTAAATACAAAAGGCACAATGCTACCATCAGTACAAAAGGAGAGAGACTTCTTAGAGTCTGTGCTTTGATCCTTTCCTGTGAGACCAGTATTCGTTTCCGATACACCACTGCAGGTTCAATGTATTCCTTGGACCGTCACATAAACGAAGAAACACAGAAATCGCGTCGGAATTAAATTCAAAAGGCACAATGCCGCCTTAAGTACAAGATTATAGACTCTTCTTACAGTCTGTGCTTTGATCCTGTCCTGTGATATCAGTATTAGTTTCCGATACACCACTGCAGGTTCTATGTATTCCTTGGATATTCACATTGACGATGAAACACTGAAATTACATCGGAATTAAATACAAGAGGCACAATGCCACCTTAAGTGCAAAAGGAGTGAGACTTCTTATAGTCTGTCCTTTGATCCTTTCCTATGAGACCAGTATTAGTTTCCGATACACCACTGCAGGTTCAATGTATTCCTTTTACATACACATTGACGATGAAACACTGAAATTACATCGGAATTAAATACAAAATGCACAATGCCACCATAAGTCCAAAAGGAGTGAGACTTCTTATAGTCTGTGCTTAGATCCTTTCCTATGAGACCAGTATTAGTTTCCGATACACAACTGCAGGTTCAATGTATTCGTTTTACATACACATTGACGATGAAACACTGAAATTACATCTGAATTAAATACAAAAGGCACAATGCCACTGTAAGTGCAAAAGGTGAGAGACTTATTCCAGTCTGTGCTTTGATCCTTTCCTATGAGACCAGTATTAGTTTCTGATACACCACTGCAGGTTCAATGTATCCCTTTTACATACACATTGACGATGAAACACTGAAATTACATCGGAATTAAATACAAAAGGCACAATGCCGCCTTAAGTGCCAGAAGAGTGAGACTTCTTAGAGTCTGTGATTTGATCCTTTCCTGTGAGACCAGTATTCGTTTCCGATACACCACTGCAGGTTCAATGTATTCCTTGGACCGTCACATTAACGACGAAACACAGAAATCGCGTCGGAATTATATACAAAAGCCACAATTCTGCCTTAAGTACAAGAATAGAGACTCTTCTTACAGTCTGTGCTTTGATCCTTTCCTGTGAGACCAGTATTAGTTTCCGATACACCACTGCAGGTTCAATGTATTCCTTGGATATTCACATTGACGATGAAACACTGAAATTACATCGGAATTAAATACAAAAGAGACAGTGCCACCTTAAGTGCAAAAGGAGTGAGACTTCTTATAGTCTGTGCATTGATCCTTTCCTATGAGACCAGTATTAGTTTCCGATACACCACTGCAGGTTCAGTGTATTCCTTTTACATACACATTGACGAAGAAACACTGAAATTACATCGGAATTAAATACAAAATGCACAATGCCACCTTAAGTCCAAAAGGAGTGAGACTTCATATAGTCTGTGCTTTGATCCTTTCCTATGAGACCAGTATTAGTTTCCGATACACAACTGCAGGTCAATGTATTCCTTTTACATATACATTGACGATGAAACACTGAAATTACATCTGAATTAAATACAAAAGGCACAATGCCACCGTAAGTGCAAAAGGTGAGAGACTTCTTCCAGTCTGTGCTTTGATCCTTTCCTATGAGACCAGTATTAGTTTCCGATACACCTCTGCAGGTTCAATGTACTCCTTTTACATACACATTGACGATGAAACACTGAAAATACATCGGAATTAAATAAAAAAGGCACAATGCCGCCTTAAGTGCAAGAAGAGTGAGACTTCTTAGAGTCTGTGATTTGATCCTTTCCTGTGAGACCAGTGTTCGTTTCCGATACACCACTGCAGGTTCAATGTATTCCTTGGACCTTCACATTAACGACGAAACACAGAATTCGAGTCGGAATTAAATTCAAGATGCACAATGCCACCTTAAGTACAAGAATAGAGACTCTTCTTACAGTCTGTGCTTTGATCCTGTCCTGTGAGATCAGTATTAGTTTCCGATACACCACTGCAGGTTCTATGTATTCCTTGGATATTCACATTGACGATGAAACACTGAAATTACATCGGAATTAAATACAAGAGGCACAATGCCACCTTAAGTGCAAAAGGAGTGAGACTTCTTATAGTCTGTCCTTTGATCCTTTCCTATGAGACCAGTATTAGTTTCCGATACACCACTGCAGGTTCAATGTATTCCTTTTACATACACATTGACGATGAAACACTGAAATTACTTCGGAATTAAATACAAAATGCACAATGCCACCTTAAGTCCAAAAGGAGTGAGACTTCTTATAGTCTGTGCTTAGATCCTTTCCTATGAGACCAGTATTAGTTTCCGATACACAACTGCAGGTTCAATGTATTCGTTTTACATACACATTGACGATGAAACACTGAAATTACATCTGAATTAAATACAAAAGGCACAATGCCACCGTAAGTGCAAAAGGTGAGAGACTTATTCCAGTCTGTGCTTTGATCCTTTCCTATGAGACCAGTATTAGATTCTGATACACCACTGCAGGTTCAATGTATTCCTTTTACATACACATTGACGATGAAACACTGAAATTACATCGGAATTAAATACAAAAGGCACAATGCCGCCTTAAGTGCAAGAAGAGTGGGACTTCTTAGAGTCTGTGATTTGTTCCTTTCCTGTGAGACCAGTATTCGTTTCCGATACACCACTGCAGGTTCAATGTATTCCTTGGACCGTCACATTTACGACGAAACACAGAAATCGCGTCGGAATTATATACAAAAGCCACAATTCTGCCTTAAGTACAAGAATAGAGACTCTTCTTACAGTCTGTGCTTTGATCCTTTCCTGTGAGACCAGTATTGGTTTCCGATACACCACTGCAGGTTCAATGTATTCCTTGGATATTCACATTGACGATGAAACACTGAATTTACATCGGAATTAAATACAAAAGAGACAGTGCCACCTTAAGTGCAAAAGGAGTGAGACTTCTTATAGTCTGTGCATTGATCCTTTCCTATGAGACCAGTATTAGTTTCCGATACACCACTGCAGGTTCAATGTATTCCTTTTACATACACATTGACGATGAAACACTGAAATTACATCGGAATTAAATACATAATGCACAATGCCACCTTAAGTCCAAAAGGAGTGAGACTTCTTATAGTCTGTGCTTTGATCCTTTCCTATGAGACGAGTATTAGTTTCCGATACACAACTGCAGGTCAATGTATTCCTTTTACATACACATTGACGATGAAACACTGAAATTACATCTGAAATAAATACAAAAGGCACAATGCCACCGTAAGTGCAAAAGGTGAGAGACTTCTTCCAGTCTGTGCTTTGATCCTTTCCTATGAGACCAGTATTAGTTTCCGATACACCTCTGCAGGTTCAATGTACTCCTTTTACATACACATTGACGATGAAACACTGAAATTACATCGGAATTAAATAAAAAAGGTACAATGCCGCCTTAAGTGCAAGAACAGTGAGACTTCTTAGAGTCTGTGATTTGATCCTTTCCTGTGAGACCAGTGTTCGTTTCCGATACACCACTGCAGGTTCAATGTATTCCTTGGACCTTCACATTAACGACGAAACACAGAAATCGAGTCGGAATTAAATTCAAGAGGCACAATGCCACCTTAAGTATAAGAATAGAGACTCTTCTTACAGTCGGTGCTTTGATCCTTTCCTGTGAGACCAGTATTAGTTTCCGATACACCACTGCAGGTTCTATGTATTCCTTGGATATTCACATTGACGATGAAACACTGAAATTACATCGGAATTAAATACAAAATGCACAATGCCACCTTAAGTGCAAAAGGAGTGAGACTTCTTATAGTCTGTGCTTTGATCCTTTCATATGAGACCAGTATTAGTTTCCGATACACAACTGCAGGTTCAATGTATTCCTTTTACATACACATTGACGATGAAACACTGAAATTACATCTGAATTAAATACAAAATGCACAATGCCACCTTAAGTGCAAAAGGAGTGAGACTTCTTATAGTCTGTGCTTTGATCCTTTCCTATGAGACCAGTATTAGTTTCCGACACACAACTGCATGTTCAATGTATTCCTTTTACATACACATTGACGATGAAACACTGAAATTACATCTGAATTAAATACAAAAGGCACAATGCCTCCGTAAGTGCAAAAGGTGAGAGAATTCTTCCAGTCTGTGCTTTGATCCTTTCCTATGAGACCAGTATTAGTTTCCGATACACCACTGCTGGTTCAATGTATTCCTTTTACATACACATTGACGATGAAACACTGAAATTACATCGGACTTAAATACAAAAGGCACAATGCTGCCTTAAGTGCAAGTAGAGAGAGACTTCTTAGAGTCTGTGATTTGATCCTTTCCTGTGAGACCAGTATTCGTTTCCGATACACCACTGCAGGTTCAATGTATTCCTTGGACCGTCACGTTAACGACGAAACACAGAAATCGCGTCGGAATTAAATACAAAAGGCACAATGCCGCCTTAAGTACAAGATTAGAGACTCTTCTTACAGTCTGTGCTTTGATCCTGTCCTGTGATATCAGTATTAGTTTCCGATACACCACTGCAGGGTCTATGTATTCCTTGGATATTCACATTGACGATGAAACACTGAAATTACATCGGAATTAAATACAAAATGCACAATGCCACCTTAAGTGCAAAAGGAGTGAGACTTCTTATAGTCTGTGCTTTGATCCTTTCCTATGAGACCAGTATTAGTTTCCGATACACCACTGCAGATTCAAAGTATTCCTTTTACATACACATTTTCGATGAAACACTGATATTACATCGGAATTAAATACAAAAGGCACAATGCCACCATAAGTACAAAAGGAGAGGGACTTCTTAGAGTCTGTGCTTTGATCCTTTCCTGTGAGACCATTATTCGTTTCCGATACACCACTGCAGGTTCAATGTATTCCTTGGACCGTCACATAAACGAAGAAACACAGAAATCGCGTCGGAATTAAATACAAAAGGCACAATGCCGCCTTAAGTACAAGATTAGAGACTCTTCTTACAGTCTGTGCTTTGATCCTGTCCTGTGATATCAGTATTAGTTTCCGATACACCACTGCAGGTTCTATGTATTCCTTGGATATTCACATTGACGATGAAACACTGTAATTACATCGGAATTAAATACAAAAGGCACATTGCCACCTTAGAAGCAAAAGGAGTGAGACTTCTTATAGTCTGTGCTTTGATCCTTTCCTATGAGACCAGTATTAGTTTCCGATACACCACAGCAGGTTCAATGTATTCCTTTACCATACACATTGACGATGAAACACTGAAATTACATCGGAATTAAATACAAAATGCACAATGCCACCTTAAGTCCAAAAGGAGTGAGACTTCTTATAGTCTGTGCTTAGATCCTTTCCTATGAGACCAGTATTCGTTTCCGATACACCACTGCAGGTCCAATGTATTCCTTGGACCGTCACATTAACGACGAAACTCAGAAATCGCGTCGGAATTATATACAAAAGGCACAATTCTGCCTTAAGTACAAGAATAGAGACTCTTCTTACGGTCTGTGCTTTGATCCTTTCCTGTGAGACCAGTATTAGTTTCCGATACACCACTGCAGGTTCAATGTATTCCTTGGATATTCACATTAACGATGAAACACTAAAATTACATCGGAATTAAATACAAAATGCACAATGCCACCTTAAGTGCAAAAGGAGTGAGACTTCTTATAGTCTGTGCTTTGATCCTTTCCTATGAGACCAGTATTAGTTTCCGATACACCACTGCAGGTTCAATGTATTCCTTGGATATTCACATTAACGATGAAACACTGAAATTACATCGGAATTAAATACAAAATGCACAATGCCACCTTAAGTGCTAAAGGAGTGAGACTTCTTATAGTCTGTGCATTGATCCTTTCCTATGAGACCAGTATTAGTTTCCGATACACCACTGCAGGTTCAATGTATTCCTTTTACATACACATTGACGATGAAACACTGAAATTACATCGGAATTAAATACAAAATGCACAATGCCACCTTAAGTCCAAAAGGAGTGGACTTCTTATCGTCTGTGCTTAGATCCTTTCCTATGAGACCAGTATTAGTTTCCGATACACAACTGCAGGTTCAATGTATTCGTTTTACATACACATTGACGGTGAAATACTGAAATTACATCTGAATTAAATACAAAAGGCACAATGCCACCGTAAGTGCAAAAGGTGAGAGACTTCTTCCAGTCTGTGCTTTGATCCTTTCCTATGAGACCAGTATTAGTTTCCGATACACCACTGCAGGTTCAATGTATTCCTTTTACATACACATTGACGATGAAACACTGAAATTACATCGGAATTAATTACAAAAGGCACAATGCCGCCTTAAGTGGAAGGAGAGTGAGACTTCTTAGAGTCTGTGATTTGATCCTTTCCTGTGAGACCAGTATTCGTTTCCGATACACCACTGCAGGTTCAATGTATGCCTTGGACCGTCACATTAACGACGAAACACAGAAATCGCGTCGGAATTATATACTAAAGGCACAATTCTGCCTTAAGTACAAGAATAGAGACTCTTATTACAGTCTCTGCTTTGATCCTTTCCTGTGAGACCAGTATTAGTTTCCGATACACCACTGCACGCTCAATGTATTCGATGGATATTCACATTGACGATGAAACACTGAAATAACATCGGAGTTAAATACAAAATGCACAATGTCACCTTACGTGCAAAGGGAGTGAGACGTCTTATAGTCTGTGCTTCGATCCTTTCCTATGAGACCAGTATTAGTTTCCGATACACCACTGCAGGTTGAATGTATTCCTTTTACATACACATTGGCGATGAAACACTGAAATTACATCGGAATTAAATACAAAAGGCACAATGCCGCCTTAAGTGCAAGAAGAGTGAGACTTCTTAGAGTCTGTGATTTGATCCTTTCCTGTGAAACCAGTGTTCGTTTCCGATACACCATCGCAGGTTCAATGTATTCCTTGGACCTTCACATTAACGACGAAACACAGAAATCGCGTCGGAATTAAATTCAAAAGGCACAATGCCACCTTAAGTACAAGAATAGAGACTCTTCTTACAGTCGGTGCTTTGATCCTTTCCTGTGAGACCAGTATTAGTTTCCGATACACCACTGCAGGTTCTATGTATTCCTTGGATATTCACATTGACGATGAAACACTGAAATTACATCGGAATTAAATACAAAATGCACAATGCCACCTTATGTGCAAAAGGAGTGAGACTTCTTATAGTCTGTGCTTTGATCCTATCCTATGAGACAAGTATTAGTTTCCGATACACCACTGCAGATTCAATGTATTCCTTTTACATACACATTGACGATGAAACACTGATATTACATCGGAATTAAATACAAAAGGCACAATGCCACCATAAGTACAAAAGGAGTGAGACATCTTAGAGTCTGTGCTTTGATCCTTTCCTGTGAGACCAGTATTCGTTTCCGATACACCACTGCAGGTTCAATGTATTCCTTGGACCTTCACATAAACGACGAAACACAGAAATCGCGTCGGAATTAAAAAAAAAATGGCACAATGCCGCCTTAAGTACAAGAATAGAGACACTTCGTACAGTCTGTGCTTTGATCCTTTCTGTGAGACCAGTATTAGTTTCCGATACACCATTGCAGGTTCTATGAATTCCTTGGACATTCACATTGACGATGAAACACTGAAATTACATCGGAATTAAATACAAAAGGCACAATGCCACCTTAAGTGCAAAAGGAGTGAGACTTCTTATAATCTGTGCTTCGATCCTTTCCTATTAGACCAGTATTAGTTTCCGATACACCACTGTAGGTTCAATGTATTCCTTTTACACACACATTGACGATGAAACACTGATATTACATCGGAATTAAATACAAAACGCACAATGCCACCTTAAGTACAAAAGGAGTGAGACTTCTTAGAGTCTGTGCTTTGATCCTTTCCTATGAGACCAGTATTGGTTTCCGATACACCTCTGCAGGTCCAATGTATTCCTTTTACATACACATTGACGATGAAACACTGAAATTACATCGGAATTAAATACAAAAGGCACAATGCCGCCTTAGTGCAAGAAGAGTGAGACATCTTAGAGTCTGGGCTTTGATCCTTTCCTGTGAGACCAGAATTAGTTTCCGATACACCACTGCAGGTTCTATGTATTCCTTGGATATTCACACTGACGATGAAACACTGAAATTACATCGGAATTAAATACAAAATGCACAATGCCACCTTAAGTGCAAAAGGAGTGAGACTTCTTACAGTCTGTGCTTTGATCCTTTCCTATGAGACCATTATTAGTTTCCGATACACCACTGCAGATTCAATGTATTCCTTTTACATACACATTGGCGATGAAACACTGATATTACATCGGAATTAAATACAAAAGGCACAATGCCTCCTTAAATGCAAGAAGAGAGACTCTTCTGAAAGTCTGTGCTTTGATCCTTTCCTATTAGACCAGTATTAGTTTCCGATACACCACTGCAGGTTCAATGTATTCCTTTTAAATACACATTGACGATGAAACACTGAAATTACATCGGAATTAAATACAAAAGGCACAATGCCTCCTTAAATGCAAGAAGAGAGAGACTTCAGAAAGTCTGTGCTTCGATCCTTTCCTATGAGACCAGTAATAGTTTCTGATACACCACTGCAGGTTCAATGTATTCCTTTTAAATACACATTGACGATGAAACACTGAAATTGCATCGGAATTAAATACAAAAGGCACAATGCCGCCTTTAGTGCAAGAAGAGTGAGACTTCTGAAAGTCTGTGTTTTGATCCTTTCCTGTGAGACCAGTAATCGTTTCCGATACACCACTGCAGGTTCAATGTATTCCTTGGACCTTCACATTAACGACGAAACACAGAAATCGCGTCGGAATGAAATGCAAAAGGCACAATGCCGCCTTAAGTACAAGAATAGAGACTCTTCTTACAGTCGGTGCTTTGATCCTTTCCTGTGAGACCAGTATTAGTTTCCAATACACCACTGCAGGTTCTATGTATTCCTTGGATATTCACATTGACGATGAAACACTGAAATTACATCGGAATTAAATACAAAATGCACAATGCCACCTTAAGTGCAAAAGGAGTGAGACTTCTTACAGTCTGTGCTTTGATCCTTTCCTATGAGACCATTATTAGTTTCCGATACACCACTGCAGATTCAATGTATTCCTTTTACATACACATTGACGATGAAACACTGATATTACATCGGAATTAAATACAAAAGGCACAATGCCACCTTAAGTACAAAAGGAGTGTAGCATCTTAGAGTCTGTGTTTTGATCCTTTCCTATGAGGCCAGTATTCGTTTCCGATACACCACTGCAGGTTCAATGTATTCCTTGGACCTTCACATAAACGACGAAACACAGAAATCGCGTCGGAATTAAAAAGAAAAAAAGGCACAATGCCGCCTTAAGTACAAGAATAGAGACCCTTCATACAGTCTGTGCTTTGATCCTTTCCTGTGAGACCAGTATTAGTTTCCGATACACCATTGCAGGTTCTATGTATTCCTTGGACATTCACATTGACGGTGAAACACTGAAATTACATCGGAATTAAATACAAAGGGCACAATGCCACCTTAAGTACAAGATTAGAGACTCTTCTTACAGTCTGTGCTTTGATCCTGTCCTGTGAGATCAGTATTAGTTTCCGATACACCACTGCAGGTTCAATGTATTCCTTTTACATACACATTGACGATGAAACACTGAAATTACATCGGAATTAAATACAAAAGGCACAATGCCGCCTTAAGTGGAAGGAGAGTGAGACTTTTAAGAGTCTGTGATTTGATCCTTTCCTGTGAGACCAGTATTCGTTTCCGATACACCACTGCAGGTTCAATGTATTCCTTGGACCGTCACATTAACGACGAAACACAGAAATCGCGTCGGAATTATATACAAAAGGCACAATTCTGCCTTAAGTACAAGAATAGAGACTCTTATTACAGTCTCTGCTTTGATCCTTTCCTGTGAGACCAGTATTAGTTTCCGATACACCACTGCACGCTCAATGTATTCGATGGATATTCACATTGACGATGAAACACTGAAATAACATCGGAATTAAATACAAAATGCACAATGTCACCTTACGTGCAAAAGGAGTGAGACGTCTTATAGTCTGTGCTTCGATCCTTTCCTATGAGACCAGTATTAGTTTCCGATACACCACTGCAGGTTGAATGTATTCCTTTTACATACACATTGGCGATGAAACACTGAAATTACATCGGAATTAAATACAAAAAGCACAATGCCGCCTTAAGTGCAAGAAGAGTGAGACTTATTAGAGTCTGTGATTTGATCCTTTCCTGTGAAACCAGTGTTCGTTTCCGATACACCATCGCAGGTTCAATGTATTCCTTGGACCTTCACATTAACGACGAAACACAGAAATCGCGTCGGAATTAAATTCAAAAGGCACAATGCCACCTTAAGTACAAGAATAGAGACTCTTCTTACAGTCGGTGCTTTGATCCTTTCCTGTGAGACCAGTATTAGTTTCCGATACACCACTGCAGGTTCTATGTATTCCTTGGATATTCACATTGACGATGAAACACTGAAATTACATCGGAATTAAATACAAAATGCACAATGCCACCTTAAGTGCAAAAGGGGTGAGACTTCTTATAGTCTGTGCTTTGATCCTATCCTATGAGACAAGTATTAGTTTCCGATACACCACTGCAGATTCAATGTATTCCTTTTACATACACATTGACGATGAAACACTGATATTACATCGGAATTAAATACAAAAGGCACAATGCCACCTTAAGTACAAAAGGAGTGAGACATCTTAGAGTCTGTGCTTTGATCCTTTCCTGTGAGACCAGTATTCGTTTCCGATACACCACTGCAGGTTCAATGTATTCCTTGGACCTTCACATAAACGACGAAACACAGAAATCGCGTCGGAATTAAAAAAAAAAGGCACAATGCCGCCTTAAGTACAAGAATAGAGACACTTCGTACAGTCTGTGCTTTGATCCTTTCCTGTGAGACCAGTATTAGTTTCCGATACACCATTGCAGGGTCTATGAATTCCTTTGACATTCACATTGACGATGAAACACTGAAATTACATCGGAATGAAATACAAAAGGCACAATGCCACCTTAAGTGCAAAAGGAGTGAGACTTCTTATAATCTGTGCTTCGATCCTTTCCTATTAGACCAGTATTAGTTTCCGATACACCACTGTAGGTTCAATGTATTCCTTTTACACACACATTGACGATGAAACACTGATATTACATCGGAATTAAATACAAAACGCACAATGCCACCTTAAGTACAAAAGGAGTGAGACTTCTTAGAGTCTGTGCTTTGATCCTTTCCTATGACACCAGTATTGGTTTCCGATACAACTCTGCAGGTCCAATGTATTTCTTTTACATACACATTGACGATGAAACACTGAAATTACATCGGAATTAAATACAAAAGGCACAATGCCGCCTTAGTGCAAGAAGAGTGAGACATCTTAGAGTCTGGGCTTTGATCCTTTCCTGTGAGACCAGAATTAGTTTCCGATACACCACTGCAGGTTCTATGTATTCCTTGGATATTCACATTGACGATGAAACACTGAAATTACATCGGAATTAAATACAAAATGCACAATGCCACCTTAAGTGCATAAGGAGTGAGACTTCTTACAGTCTGTGCTTTGATCCTTTCCTATGAGACCATTATTAGTTTCCGATACACCACTGCAGATTCAATGTATTCCTTTTACATACACATTGACGTTGAAACACTGATATTACATCGGAATTAAATACAAAAGGCACAATGCCTCCTTAAATGCAAGAAGAGAGACTCTTCTGAAAGTCTGTGCTTTGATCCTTTCCTATGAGACCAGTATTAGTTTCCGATACACCACTGCAGGTTCAATGTATTCCTTTTAAATACACATTGACGATGAAACACTGAAATTACATCGGAATTAAATACAAAAGGCACAATGCCTCCTTAAATGCAAGAAGAGAGAGACTTCTGAAAGTCTGTGCTTTGATCCTTTCCTATGAGACCAGTAATAGTTTCTGATACACCACTGCAGGTTCAATGTATTCCTTTTAAATACACATTGACGATGAAACACTGAAATTACATCGGAATTAAATACAAAAGGCACAATGCCGCCTTTAGTGCAAGAAGAGTGAGACTTCTGAAAGTCTGTGTTTTGATCCTTTCCTGTGAGACCAGTATTCGTTTCCGATACACCACTGCAGGTTCAATGTATTCCTTGGACCTTCACATTAACGACGAAACACAGAAATCGCGTCGGAATGAAATGCAAAAGGCACAATGCCGCCTTAAGTACAAGAATAGAGACTCTTCTTACAGTCGGTGCTTTGATCCTTTCCTGTGAGACCAGTATTAGTTTCCAATACACCACTGCAGGTTCTATTTATTCCTTGGACATTCACACTGACGATGAAACACTGAAATTACATCGGAATTAAAAACAAAAGGCACAATGCCACCTTAAGTGCAGAAGGAGTGAGACTTTTTATAGTCTGTGCTTTGATCCTTTCCTATGAGACCAGTATTAGTTTCCGATACACCACTGCAGGTTCAATGTATTCCTTTTACATACACATTGACGATGAAACACTGAAATTACATCGGAATTAAATACAAAAGGCACAATGCCGCCTTAAGTGCAAGAGGAGTGAGACTTCTTAGAGTCTGCGATTTGATCCTTTCCTGTGAGACCAGTATTCGTTTCCGATACACCACTGCAGGTTCAATGTATTCCTTGGACCGTCACATTAACGACGAAACACAGAAAACGCGTCGGAATTATATACAAAAGGCACAATTCTACCTTAAGTACAAGAATAGAGACTCTTCTTACAGTCTGTGCTTTGATCCTTTCCTGTGAGACCAGTATTAGTTTCCGATACACCACTGCAGGTTCAATGTATTCCTTGGATATTCACATTAACGATGAATCACTGAAATTACATCGGAATTAAATACAAAATGCACAATGCCACCTTAAGTGCAAAAGGAGTGAGACTTCTTATAGTCTGTGCTTTGATCCTTTCCTATGAGACCAGTATTAGTTTCCGATACACCACTGCAGGTTCAATGTATTCCTTGGATATTCACATTAACGATGAAACACTGAAATTACATCGGAATTAAATACAAAATGCACAATGCCACCTTAAGTGCTAAAGGAGTGAGACTTCTTATAGTCTGTGCATTGATCCTTTCCTATGAGACCAGTATTAGTTTCCGATACACCACTGCAGATTCAAAGTATTCCGTTTACATACACATTTTCGATGAAACACTGATATTACATCGGAATTAAATACAAAAGGCACAATGCCACGATAAGTACAAAAGGAGAGAGACTTCTTAGAGTCTGTGCTTGATCCTTTCCTGTGAGACCAGTATTCGTTTCCGATTCACCACTGCAGGTTCAATGTATTCCTTGGACCGTCACCTAAACGAAGACACACAGAAATCGCGTCGGAAGTAAATACAAAAGGCACAATGGCGCCTTAAGTACCAGATTAGAGACTCTTCTTACAGTCTGTGCTTTGATCCTGTCCTGTGAGTTCAGTATTAGTTTCCGACACACCACTGCAGGTTCTATGTGTTCCTTGGACATTCACATTGACGATGAAACACTGAAATTACATCGGAATTAAATACAAAAGGCACAATGCCACCTTAAGTGCAAAGGGAGTGAGACTTCTTATAGTCTGTGCATTGATCCCTTCCTAAGAGACCAGTATTAGTTTCCGATACACCACTGCAGGTTCAATGTATTCCTTTTACATACACATTGACGATGAAACACTGAAATTACATCGGAATTAAATACAAAAGGCACAATGCCGCCTTAAGTGCAAGAGGAGTGAGACTTCTTAGAGTCTGCGATTTGATCCTTTCCTGTGAGACCAGTATTCGTTTCCGATACACCACTGCAGGTTCAATGTATTCCTTGGACCGTCACATTAACGACGAAACACAGAAATCGCGTCGGAATTATATACAAAAGGCACAATTCTACCTTAAGTACAAGAATAGAGACTCTTCTTACAGTCTGTGCTTTGATCCTTTCCTGTGAGACCAGTATTAGTTTCCGATACACCACTGCAGGTTCAATGTATTCCTTGGATATTCACATTAACGATGAATCACTGAAATTACATCGGAATTAAATACAAAATGCACAATGCCACCTTAAGTGCAAAAGGAGTGAGACTTCTTATAGTCTGTGCTTTGATCCTTTCCCATGAGACCAGTATTAGTTTCCGATACACCACTGCAGGTTCAATGTATTCCTTGGATATTCACATTAACGATGAAACACTGAAATTACATCGGAATTAAATACAAAATGCACAATGCCACCTTAAGTGCTAAAGGAGTGAGACTTCTTATAGTCTGTGCATTGATCCTTTCCTATGAGACCAGTATTAGTTTCCGATACACCACTGCAGATTCAAAGTATTCCGTTTACATACACATTTTCGATGAAACACTGATATTACATCGGAATTAAATACAAAAGGCACAATGCCACGATAAGTACAAAAGGAGAGAGACTTCTTAGAGTCTGTGCTTTGATCCTTTCCTGTGAGACCAGTATTCGTTTCCGATACACCACTGCAGGTTCAATGTATTCCTTGGACCGTCACCTAAACGAAGACACACAGAAATCGCGTCGGAAGTAAATACAAAAGGCACAATGGCGCCTTAAGTACCAGATTAGAGACTCTTCTTACAGTCTGTGCTTTGATCCTGTCCTGTGAGTTCAGTATTAGTTTCCGACACACCACTGCAGGTTCTATGTGTTCCTTGGACATTCACATTGACGATGAAACACTGAAAATACATCGGAATTAAATACAAAAGGCACAATGCCACCTTAAGTGCAAAAGGAGTGAGACTTCTTATAGTCTGTGCATTGATCCCTTCCTAAGAGACCAGTATTAGTTTCCGATACTCCACTGCAGGTTCAATGTATTCCTTTTACATACACATTGACGATGAAACACTGAAATTACATCGGAATTAAATACAAAATGCACAATGCCACCTTAAGTCCAAAAGGAGTGAGACTTCTTATAGTCTGTGCTTAGATCCTTTCTTATGAGACCAGTATTAGTTTCCGATACACAACTGCAGGTTCAATGTATTCGTTTTACATACACATTGACGATGAAATACTGAAATTACATCTGAATTAAATACAAAAGGCACAATGCCACCGTAAGTGCAAAAGGTGAGAGACTTCTTCCAGTCTGTGTTTTGATCCTTTCCTATGAGACCAGTATTAGTTTCCGATACACCACTGCAGATTCAATGTATTCCTTTTACATACACATTGACGATGAAACACTGAAACTACATCGGAATTAAATACAAAAGGCACAATGCCGCATTAAGTGCAAGAAGAGTGAGACTTCTTAGAGTCTGTGATTTGATCCTTTCCTGTGAGACCAGTATTCGTTTCCGATACACCACTGCAGGTTCAATGTATTCCTTGGACCGTCACATTAACGACGAAACACAGAAATCGCGTCGGAATTATATACAAAAGGCACAATTCTGCCTTAAGTACAAGAATAGAGACTCTTCTTACAGTCTCTGCTTTGATCCTTTCCTGTGAGACCAGTATTA
The DNA here is from genome assembly GCF_023864345.2 of Schistocerca serialis cubense. Lineage (NCBI taxonomy): Eukaryota > Metazoa > Arthropoda > Insecta > Orthoptera > Acrididae > Schistocerca > Schistocerca serialis. Next base: position 969,830,947 of record NC_064641.1, read on the forward strand.
GATTCCGATACACCACTGAACGCTCAATGTATTCGATGGATATTCACATTGACGATGAAACACTGAAATAACATCGGAATTAAATACAAAATGCACAATGTCACCTTACGTGCAAAAGGAGTGAGACTTCGTATAGTCTGTGCTTCGATCCTTTCCTATGAGACCAGTATTAGTTTCCGATACACCACTGCAGGTTGAATGTATTCCTTTTACTTACACATTGGCGATGAAACACTGAAATTACATCGGAATTAAATACAAAAGGCACAATGCCGCCTTAATTGCAAGAAGAGTGAGACTTATTAGAGTCTGTGATTTGATCCTTTCCTGTGAAACCAGTGTTCGTTTCCGATACACCATCGCAGGTTCAATGTATTCCTTGGACCTTCACATTAACGACGAAACACAGAAATCGCGTCGGAATTAAATTCAAAAGGCACAATGCCACCTTAAGTACAAGAATAGAGACTCTTCTTACAGTCGGTGCTTTGATCCTTTCCTGTGAGACCAGTATTAGTTTCCGATACACCACTGCAGGTTCTATGTATTCCTTGGATATTCACATTGACGATGAAACACTGAAATTACATCGGAATTAAATACAAAATGCACAATGCCACCTTAAGTGCAAAAGGAGTGAGACTTCTTATAGTTTGTGCTTTGATCCTTTCCTATGAGACCAGTATTAGTTTCCGATACACCACTGCAGATTCAATGTATTCCTTTTACATACACATTGACGATGAAACACCGATATTACATCGGAATTAAATACAAAAGGCACAATGCCACCTTAAGTACAAAAGGAGTGAGACATCTTAGAGTCTGTGCTTTGAACCTTTCCTGTGAGACCAGTATTCGTTTCCGATACACCACTGCAGGTTCAATGTATTCCTTGGACCTTCACATAAACGACGAAACACAGAAATCGCGTTGGAATTAAAAAAAAAAAAATGGCACAATGCCGCCTTAAGTACAAGAATAGAGACCCTTCGTACAGTCTGTGCTTTGATCCTTTCCTGTGAGACCAGTATTAGTTTCCGATACACCATTGCAGGTTCTATGTATTCCTTGGACATTCACATTGACGATGAAACACTGAAATTACATCGGAATTAAACACAAAAGGCACAATGCCACCTTAAGTGCAAAAGGAGTGAGACTTCTAATAATCTGTGCTTTGATCCTTTCCTATTAGACCAGTATTAGTTTCCGATACACCACTGTAGGTTCAATGTATTCCTTTTACACACACATTGACGATGAAACACTAATATTACATCGGAATTAAATACAAAAGGCACAATGCCACCTTAAGTACAAAAGGAGTGAGACTTCATAGAGTCTGTGCTTTGATCCTTTCCTATGAGACCAGTATTGGTTTCCGATACACCACTGCAGGTCCAATGTATTCCATTTACATACACATTGACGATGAAACACTGAAATTACATCGGAATTAAATACAAAATGCACAATGCCGGCTTAGTGCAACAAGAGTGATACTTCTTAGAGTCTGTGATTTGATCCTTTCCTGTGAGACCAGTATTCGTTTCCGATACACCACTGCAGGTTCAATGTATTCCTTTTACATACACATTGACGATGAAACACTGAAATTACATCGGAATTAAATACAAAAGGCACAATGCCTCTTTAAATGCAAGAAGAGAGAGACTTCTGAAAGTCTGTGCTTTGATCCTTTCCTATGAGACCAGTATTAGTTTCCGATACACCACTGCAGGTTCAATGTATTCCTTTTAAATACACATTGACGATGAAACACTGAAATTACATCGGAATTAAATACAAAAGGCACAATGCCGCCTTAAGTACAAGAAGAGTGAGACTTGTTAAAGTCTGTGATTTGATCCTTTCCTGTGAGACCAGTATTTGTTTCCGATACACCACTGCAGGTTCAATGTATTCCTTGGACCTTCAAATTAACGACGAAACACAGATATCGCGTCGGAATGAAATGCAAAAGGCACAATGCCGCCTTAAGTACAAGAATATAGACTCTTCTTACTGTCGGTGCTTTGATCCTTTCCTGTGAGACCAGTATTAGTTTCCGATACACCACTGCAGGTTCTATGTATTCCTTGGATATTCACATTGACAATGAAACACTGAAATTACATCGGAATTAAATACAAAATGCACAATGAAACCTTAAGTGCAAAAGGAGTGAGACTTCTTATAGTCTGTGCTTTGATCATTTCCTATGAGACCAGTATTAGTTTCCGATACAGCACTGCAGGTTCAATGTATTCCTTTTACATACACATTGACGATGAGACACTGAAATTACGTCGGAATTAAATACAATGGGCACAATGCCGCCTTAAGTGCAAGAAGAGTGAGACTTCTTAGAGTCTGTGATTTGATCCTTTCCTGTGAGACCAGTATTCGTTTCCGATACACCACTGCAGGTTCAATGTATTCCTTGGACCTTCACATTAACGACGTAACACAGAAATCGCGTCGGAATTAAATTCAAAAGGCACAATGCCACCTTAAGTACAAGAATAGAGACTCTTCTTACAGTCGGTGCTTTGATCCTTTCCTGTGAGACCAGTATTAGTTTCCGATACACCACTGCAGGTTCTATGTATTCCTTGGATATTCACATTGACGATGAAACACTGAAATTACATCGGAATTAAATACAAAATGCACAATGCCACCTTAAGTGCAAAAGGAGTGAGACTTCTTACAGTCTGTGCTTTGATCCTTTCCTATGAGACCATCATTAGTTTCCGATACACCACTGCAGATTCAATGTATTCCTTTTACATACACATTGACGATGAAACACTGATATTACATCGGAATTAAATACAAAAGGCACATTGCCACCTTAACTACAAAAGGAGTGGGACATCATAGAGTCTGTGCTTTGATCCTTTCCTGTGAGACCAGTATTCGTTTCCGATACACCACTGCAGGTTCAATGTATTCCTTGGATCTTCACATAAACGACGAAACACAGAAATCGCGTCGGAATTAAAAAAAAAAAAGGCACAATGCCGCCTTAAGTACAAGAATAGAGACCCTTCGTACAGTCTGTGCTTTGATCCTTTCCTGTGAGACCAGTATTAGTTTCCGATACACCATTGCAGGTTCTATGTATTCCTTGGACATTCACATTGACGGTGAAACACTGAAATTACATCGGAATTAAATACAAAAGGCACAATGCCACCTTAAGTGCAAAAGGAGTGAGACTTCTTATAATCTGTGCTTTGATCCTTTCCTATTAGACCAGTATTAGTTTCCGATACACCACTGTAGGTTCAATGTATTCCTTTTACACACACATTGACGATGAAACACTGATATTACATCTGAATTAAATACAAAAGGCACAATGCCACCTTAAGTACAAAAGGAGTGAGACTTCTTAAAGTCTGTGCTTTGATCTTTTTATATGAGACCAGTATTGGTTTCCGATACACCACTGCAGGTCCAATGTATTCCTTTTACATACACATTGCCGATGAAACACTGAAATTACATCGGAATTAAATACAAAAGGCACAATGCCGCCTTAGTGCAAGAAGAGTGAGACTTCTTAGAGTCTGTGATTTGATCCTTTCCTGTGAGACCAGTATTCGTTTCCGATACACCACTGCAGGTTCAATGTATTCCTTTTACATACACATTGACAATGAAACACTGAAATTACATCGGAATTTAATACAAAAGGCACAATGCCTCCTTAAATGCAGGAAGATAGAGACTTTATAAAGTCTGTGCTTTGATCCTTTCCTATGACACCAGTATTAGTTTCCGATACACCACTGCAGGTTCAATGTATTCCTTTTACATACACATTGACGATGAAACACTGAAATTTCATCGGAATTAAATACAAAAGACACAATGCCGCCTTAAGTGCAAGAAGATTGAGACTTGTTGGAGTCTGTGATTTGATCATTTCCTGTGAGACCAGTATTCGTGTCCGATACACCACTGCAGGTTCAATGTATTCCTTGGACCTTCACATTAACGACGAAACACAGAAATCACGTCGGAATGAAATGCAAAAGGCACAATGCCGGCTTAAGTACAAGAATAGAGACTCTTCTTACAGTCGGTGCTTTAATCCTTTCCTGTGAGACCAGTATTAGTTTCCAATACACCACTGCAGATTCAAAGTATTCCTTTTACATACACATTGACGATGAAACACTGAAATTACATCTGAATTAAATACAAAAGGCACAATGCCTCCGTAAGTGCAAAAGGTGAGAGAATTCTTCCAGTCTGTGCTTTGATCCTTTCCTATGAGACCAGTATTAGTTTCCGATACACCACTGCAGGTTCAATGTATTCCTTTTACATACACATTGACGATGAAACACTGATATTACATCGGAAATAAATACAAAAGGCACAATGCTGCCTTAAGTGCAAGAAGAGTGAGACTTCTTAGAGTCTGTGATTTGATCCTTTCCTTTGAAACCAGTATTCGTTTCCGATACACCACTGCAGGTTCAATGTATTCCTTGGACCGTCACATTAACGACGAAACACAGAAATCGCGTCGGAATTATATACAAAAGGCACAATTCTGCCTTAAGTACAAGAATAGAGACTCTTCTTACAGTCTGTGCTTTGATCCTTTCCTGTGAGACCAGTATTAGTTTCCGATACACCACTGCATCTTCAATGTATTCCTTGGATATTCACATTGACGATGAAACACTGAAATTACATCGGAATTAAATACAAAATGCACAATGCCACCTTAAGTGCAAAAGGAGTGAGACTTCTTATAGTCTGTGCTTTGATCCTTTCCTATGAGACCAGTATTAGTTTCCGATACACCACTGCAGGTTCAATGGATTCCTTTTACATACACATTGACGATGAAACACTGAAATTACATCGGAATTAAATACAAAAGGCACAATGCCGCCTTAAGTGCAAGAAGAGTGAGACTTCTTGCAGTCTGTGATTTGATCCTTTCCTGTGAGACCAGTGTTCGTTTCCGATACACCACTGCAGGTTCAATGTATTCCTTGGACCTTCACATTAACGACGAAACACAAAAATCGCGTTGGATTTAAATTCAAAAGGCACAATGCCACCGTAAGTACAAGAATAGAGACTCTTCTTACAGTCGGTGTTTTGATCCTTTCCTGTGAGACCAGTATTAGTTTCCGATACACCACTGCAGGGTCTATGTATTCCTTGGATATTCACATTGACGATGAAACACTGAAATTACATCGGAATTAAATACAAAATGCACAATGCTACCTTAAGTGCAAAAGGAGTGAGACTTCTTATAGTCTGTGCTTTGATCCTTTCCTATGAGACCAATATTAGTTTCCGATACACCACTGCAGATTCAAAGTATTCTTTTACATACACATTTTCGATGAAACACTGATATTACATCGGAATTAAATACAAAAGGCACAATGCTACCATAAGTACAAAAGGAGAGAGACTTCTTAGAGTCTGTGCTTTGATCCTTTCCTGTGAGACCAGTATTCGTTTCCGATACACCACTGCAGGTTCAATGTATTCCTTGGACCGTCACATAAACGAAGAAACACAGAAATCGCGTCGGAATTAAATACAAAAGGCACAATGCCGCCTTAAGTACAAGATTAGAGACTCTTCTTACAGTCTGTGCTTTGATCCTGTCCTGTGAGATCAGTATTAGTTTCCGATACACCACTGCAGGTTCTATGTATTCCTTGGATATTCACATTGACGATGAAACACTGAAATTACATCGGAATTAAATACAAGAGGCACAATGCCACCTTAAGTGCAAAAGGAGTGAGACCTCTTATAGGCCGTGCTTTGATCCTTTCATATGAGACCAGATTTAGTTTCCGATACACCACTGCATTTTCAATGTATTCCTTTTACATACAAATTGACGATGAAACACTGAAATTACATCGGAATTAAATAAAAAAGGCACAATGCCGCCTTAAGTGCAAGAAGAGTGAGACTTCTTAGAGTCTGTGATTTGATCCTTTCCTGTGAGACCAGTGTTCGTTACCGATACACCACTGCAGGTTCAATGTATTCCTTGGACCTTCACATTAACGACGAAACACAGAAATCTCATCGGAATTAAATTCAAAAGGCACAATGCCACCTTAAGTACAAGAATAGAGACTCTTCTTACAGTCGGTGCTTTGATCCTTTCCTGTGAGACCAGTATTAGTTTCCGATACACCACTGCAGGTTCTATGTATTCCTTGGATAATCACATTGACGATGAAACACTGAAATTACATCGGAATTAAATACAAAATGCACAATGCCACCTTAAATGCAAAAGGAGTGAGACTTCTTATAGTCTGTGCTTTGATCCTTTCCTATGAGACCAGTATTAGTTTCCAATACACCACTGCAGATTCAAAGTATTCCTTTTACATACACATTGACGATGAAACACGGAAATTACATCTGAATTAAATACAAAAGGCACAATGCCTCCGTAAGTGCAAAAGGTGAGAGAATTCTTCCAGTCTGTGCTTTGATCCTTTCCTATGAGACCAGTATTAGTTTCCGATACACCACTGCAGGTTCAATGTATTCCTTTTACATACACATTGACGATGAAACACTGATATTACATCGGAATTAAATACAAAAGGCACAATGCTGCCTTAAGTGCAAGAAGAGTGAGACTTCTTAGAGTCTGTGATTTGATCCTTTCCTTTGAAACCAGTATTCGTTTCCGATACACCACTGCAGGTTCAATGTATTCCTTGGACCGTCACATTAACGACGAAACACAGAAATCGCGTCGGAATTATATACAAAAGGCACAATTCTGCCTTAAGTACAAGAATAGAGACTCTTCTTACAGTCTGTGCTTTGATCCTTTCCTGTGAGACCAGTATTAGTTTCCGATACACCACTGCATCTTCAATGTATTCCTTGGATATTCACATTGACGATGAAACACTGAAATTACAACGGAATTAAATACAAAATGCACAATGCCACCTTAAGTGCAAAAGGAGTGAGACTTCTTATAGTCTGTGCTTTGATCCTTTCCTATGAGACCAGTATTAGTTTCCGATACACCACTGCAGGTTCAATGGATTCCTTTTACATACACATTGACGATGAAACACTGAAATTACATCGGAATTAAATACAAAAGGCACAATGCCGCCTTAAGTGCAAGAAGAGTGAGACTTCTTGCAGTCTGTGATTTGATCCTTTCCTGTGAGACCAGTGTTCGTTTCCGATACACCACTGCAGGTTCAATGTATTCCTTGGACCTTCACATTAACGACGAAACACAAAAATCGCGTTGGATTTAAATTCAAAAGGCACAATGCCACCGTAAGTACAAGAATAGAGACTCTTCTTACAGTCGGTGTTTTGATCCTTTCCTGTGAGACCAGTATTAGTTTCCGATACACCACTGCAGGGTCTATGTATTCCTTGGATATTCACATTGACGATGAAACACTGAAATTACATCGGAATTAAATACAAAATGCACAATGCTACCTTAAGTGCAAAAGGAGTGAGACTTCTTATAGTCTGTGCTTTGATCCTTTCCTATGAGACCAGTATTAGTTTCCGATACACCACTGCAGGTTCAATGTATTCCTTTTACATACACATTGACGATGAAACACTGAAATTACATCGGAATTAAATACAAAAGGCACAATGCTACCATAAGTACAAAAGGAGAGAGACTTCTTAGAGTCTGTGCTTTGATCTTTTCCTGTGAGACCAGTATTCGTTTCCGATACACCACTGCAGGTTCAATGTATTCCTTGGACCGTCACATAAACGAAGAAACACAGAAATCGCGTCGGAATTAAATACAAAAGGCACAATGCCGCCTTAAGTACAAGATTAGAGACTCTTCTTACAGTCTGTGCTTTGATCCTGTCCTGTGAGATCAGTATTAGTTTCCGATACACCACTGCAGGTTCTATGTATTCCTTGGATATTCACATTGACGATGAAACACTGAAATTACATCGGAATTAAATACAAGAGGCACAATGCCACCTTAAGTGCAAAAGGAGTGAGACCTCTTATAGGCCGTGCTTTGATCCTTTCATATGAGACCAGATTTAGTTTCCGATACACCACTGCATTTTCAATGTATTCCTTTTACATACAAATTGACGATGAAACACTGAAATTACATCGGAATTAAATAAAAAAGGCACAATGCCGCCTTAAGTGCAAGAAGAGTGAGACTTCTTAGAGTCTGTGATTTGATCCTTTCCTGTGAGACCAGTGTTCGTTACCGATACACCACTGCAGGTTCAATGTATTCCTTGGACCTTCGCATTAACGACGAAACACAGAAATCTCATCGGAATTAAATTCAAAAGGCACAATGCCACCTTAAGTACAAGAATAGAGACTCTTCTTACAGTCGGTGCTTTGATCCTTTCCTGTGAGACCAGTATTAGTTTCCGATACACCACTGCAGGTTCTATGTATTCCTTGGATAATCACATTGACGATGAAACACTGAAATTACATCGGAATTAAATACAAAATGCACAATGCCACCTTAAATGCAAAAGGAGTGAGACTTCTTATAGTCTGTGCTTTGATCCTTTCCTATGAGACCAGTATTAGTTTCCAATACACCACTGCAGATTCAAAGTATTCCTTTTACATACACATTGACGATGAAACACGGAAATTACATCTGAATTAAATACAAAAGGCACAATGCCTCCGTAAGTGCAAAAGGTGAGAGAATTCTTCCAGTCTGTGCTTTGATCCTTTCCTATGAGACCAGTATTAGTTTCCGATACACCACTGCAGGTTCAATGTATTCCTTTTACATACACATTGACGATGAAACACTGATATTACATCGGAATTAAATACAAAAGGCACAATGCTGCCTTAAGTGCAAGAAGAGTGAGACTTCTTAGAGTCTGTGATTTGATCCTTTCCTTTGAAACCAGTATTCGTTTCCGATACACCACTGCAGGTTCAATGTATTCCTTGGACCGTCACATTAACGACGAAACACAGAAATCGCGTCGGAATTATATACAAAAGGCACAATTCTGCCTTAAGTACAAGAATAGAGACTCTTCTTACAGTCTGTGCTTTGATCCTTTCCTGTGAGACCAGTATTAGTTTCCGATACACCACTGCATCTTCAATGTATTACTTGGATATTCACATTGACGATGAAACACTGAAATTACATCGGAATTAAATACAAAATGCACAATGCCACCTTAAGTGCAAAAGGAGTGAGACTTCTTATAGTCTGTGCTTTGATCCTTTCCTATGAGACCAGTATTAGTTTCCGATACACCACTGCAGGTTCAATGGATTCCTTTTACATACACATTGACGATGAAACACTGAAATTACATCGGAATTAAATACAAAAGGCACAATGCCGCCTTAAGTGCAAGAAGAGTGAGACTTCTTGCAGTCTGTGATTTGATCCTTTCCTGTGAGACCAGTGTTCGTTTCCGATACACCACTGCAGGTTCAATGTATTCCTTGGACCTTCACATTAACGACGAAACACAAAAATCGCGTTGGATTTAAATTCAAAAGGCACAATGCCACCGTAAGTACAAGAATAGAGACTCTTCTTACAGTCGGTGTTTTGATCCTTTCCTGTGAGACCAGTATTAGTTTCCGATACACCACTGCAGGGTCTATGTATTCCTTGGATATTCACATTGACGATGAAACACTGAAATTACATCGGAATTAAATACAAAATGCACAATGCTACCTTAAGTGCAAAAGGTGTGACACTTCTTATAGTCTGTGCTTTGATCCTTTCCTATGAGACCAGTATTAGTTTCCGATACACCACTGCAGATTCAAAGTATTCTTTTACATACACATTTTCGATGAAACACTGATATTACATCGGAATTAAATACAAAAGGCACAATGCTACCATAAGTACAAAAGGAGAGAGACTTCTTAGAGTCTGTGCTTTGATCCTTTCCTGTGAGACCAGTATTCGTTTCCGATACACCACTGCAGGTTCAATGTATTCCTTGGACCGTCACATAAACGAAGAAACACAGAAATCGCGTCGGAATTAAATACAAAAGGCACAATGCCGCCTTAAGTACAAGATTAGAGACTCTTCTTACAGTCTGTGCTTTGATCCTGTCCTGTGAGATCAGTATTAGTTTCCGATACACCACTGCAGGTTCTATGTATTCCTTGGATATTCACATTGACGATGAAACACTGAAATTACATCGGAATTAAATACAAGAGGCAAAATGCCACCTTAAGTGCAAAAGGAGTGAGACTTCTTATAGTCTGTCCTTTGATCCTTTCCTATGAGACCAGTATTAGTTTCCGATACACCACTGCAGGTTCAATGTATTCCTTTTACATACACATTGACGATGAAACACTGAAATTACATCGGAATTAAATACAAAAGGCACAATGCTACCATAAGTACAAAAGGAGAGAGACTTCTTAGAGTCTGTGCTTTGATCTTTTCCTGTGAGACCAGTATTCGTTTCCGATACACCACTGCAGGTTCAATGTATTCCTTGGACCGCCACATAATCGAAGAAACACAGAAATCGCGTCGGAATTAAATACAAAAGGCACAATGCCGCCTTAAGTACAAGATTAGAGACTCTTCTTACAGTCTGTGCTTTGAGCCTGTCCTGTGAGATCAGTATTAGTTTCCGATACACCACTGCAGGTTCTATGTATTCCTTGGATATTCACATTGACGATGAAACACTGAAATTACATCGGAATTAAATACAAGAGGCACAATGCCACCTTAAGTGCAAAAGGAGTGAGACCTCTTATAGGCTGTGCTTTGATCCTTTCATATGAGACCAGAATTAGTTTCCGATACACCACTGCATTTTCAATGTATTCCTTTTACATACAAATTGACGATGAAACACTGAAATTACATCGGAATTAAATAAAAAAGGCACAATGCCGCCTTAAGTGCAAGAAGAGTGAGACTTCTTAGAGTCTGTGATTTGATCCTTTCCTGTGAGACCAGTGTTCGTTACCGATACACCACTGCAGGTTCAATGCATTCCTTGGACCTTCACATTAACGACGAAACACAGAAATCTCATCGGAATTAAATTCAAAAGGCACAATGCCACCTTAAGTACAAGAATAGAGACTCTTCTTACAGTCGGTGCTTTGATCCTTTCCTGTGAGACCAGTATTAGTTTCCGATACACCACTGCAGGTTCTATGTATTCCTTGGATAATCACATTGACGATGAAACACTGAAATTACATCGGAATTAAATACAAAATGCACAATGCCACCTTAAATGCAAAAGGAGTGAGACTTCTTATAGTCTGTGCTTTGATCCTTTCCTATGAGACCAGTATTAGTTTCCAATACAACACTGCAGATTCAAAGTATTCCTTTTACATACACATTGACGATGAAACACGGAAATTATATCTGAATTAAATACAAAAGGCACAATGCCTCCGTAAGTGCAAAAGGTGAGAGAATTCTTCCAGTCTGTGCTTTGATCCTTTCCTATGAGACCAGTATTAGTTTCCGATACACCACTGCAGGTTCAATGTATTCCTTTTACATACACATTGACGATGAAACACTGAAATTACATCGGAATTAAATACAAAAGGCACAATGCTGCCTTAAGTGCAAGAAGAGTGAGACTTCTTAGGGTCTGTGATTTGATCCTTTCCTTTGAGACCAGTATTCGTTTCCGATACACCACTGCAGGTTCAATGTATTCCTTGGACCGTCACATTAACGACGAAACACAGAAATCGCGTCGGAATTATATACAAAAGGCACAATTCTGCCTTAAGTACAAGAATAGAGACTCTTCTTACAGTCTGTGCTTTGATCCTTTCCTGTGAGACCAGTATTAGTTTCCGACACACCACTGCATGTTCAATGTATTCCTTGGATATTCACATTGACGATGAAACACTGAAATTACATCGGAATTAAATACAAAATGCACAATGCCACCTTAAGTGCAAAAGGAGTGAGACTTCTTATAGTCTGTGCTTTGATCCTTTCCTATGAGACCAGTATTAGTTTCCGATACACCACTGCAGGTTCAATGTATTCCTTTTACATACACATTGACGATGAAACACTGAAATTACATCGGAATTAAATACAAAAGACACAATGCCGCCTTAAGTGCAAGAAGAGTGAGACTTCTTGAAGTCTGTGATTTGATCCTTTCCTGTGAGACCAGTGTTCGTTTCCGATACACCACTGCAGGTTCAATGTATTCCTTGGACCTTCACATTAACGACGAAACACAAAAATCGCGTTGGAATTAAATTCAAAAGGCACAATGCCACCGTAAGTACAAGAATAGAGACTCTTCTTACAGTCGGTGCTTTGATCCTTTCCTGTGAGACCAGTATTAGTTTCCGATACACCACTGCAGGGTCTATCTATTCCTTGGATATTCACATTGACGATGAAACACTGAAATTACGTCGGAATTAAATTCAAAATGCACAATGCTACCTTAAGTGCAAAAGGAGTGAGACTTCTTATAGTCTGTGCTTTGATCCTTTCCTATGAGACCAGTATTAGTTTCCGATACACCACTGCAGATTCAAAGTATTCCTTTTACATACACATTTTCGATGAAACACTGATATTACATCGGAATTAAATACAAAAGGCACAATGCTACCATCAGTACAAAAGGAGAGAGACTTCTTAGAGTCTGTGCATTGATCCTTTCCTGTGAGACCAGTATTCGTTTCCGATACACCACTGCAGGTTCAATGTATTCCTTGGACCGTCCCATAAACGAAGAAACACAGAAATCGCGTCGGAATTAAATTCAAAAGGCACAATGCCGCCTTAAGTACAAGATTATAGACTCTTCTTACAGTCTGTGCTTTGATCCTGTCCTGTGATATCAGTATTAGTTTCCGATACACCACTGCAGGTTCTATGTATTCCTTGGATATTCACATTGACGATGAAACACTGAAATTACATCGGAATTAAATACAAGAGGCACAATGCCACCTTAAGTGCAAAAGGAGTGAGACTTCTTATAGTCTGTCCTTTGATCCTTTCCTATGAGACCAGTATTAGTTTCCGATACACCACTGCAGGTTCAATGTATTCCTTTTACATACACATTGACGATGAAACACTGAAATTACATCGGAATTAAATACAAAATGCACAATGCCACCATAAGTCCAAAAGGAGTGAGACTTCTTATAGTCTGTGCTTAGATCCTTTCCTATGAGACCAGTATTAGTTTCCGATACACAACTGCAGGTTCAATGTATTCGTTTTACATACACATTGACGATGAAACACTGAAATTACATCTGAATTAAATACAAAAGGCACAATGCCACCGTAAGTGCAAAAGGTGAGAGACTTATTCCAGTCTGTGCTTTGATCCTTTCCTATGAGACCAGTATTAGTTTCTGATACATAACTGCAGGTTCAATGTATCCCTTTTACATACACATTGACGATGAAACACTGAAATTACATCGGAATTAAATACAAAAGGCACAATGCCGCCTTAAGTGCCAGAAGAGTGAGACTTCTTAGAGTCTGTGATTTGATCCTTTCCTGTGAGACCAGTATTCGTTTCCGATACACCACTGCAGGTTCAATGTATTCCTTGGACCGTCACATTAACGACGAAACACAGAAATCGCGTCGGAATTATATACAAAAGCCACAATTCTGCCTTAAGTACAAGAATAGAGACTCTTCTTACAGTCTGTGCTTTGATCCTTTCCTGTGAGACCAGTATTAGTTTCCGATACACCACTGCAGGTTCAATGTATTCCTTGGATATTCACATTGACGATGAAACACTGAAATTACATCGGAATTAAATACAAAAGAGACAGTGCCACCTTAAGTGCAAAAGGAGTGAGACTTCTTATAGTCTGTGCATTGATCCTTTCCTATGAGACCAGTATTAGTTTCCGATACACCACTGCAGGTTCAATGTATTCCTTTTACATACACATTGACGATGAAACACTGAAATTACATCGGAATTAAATACAAAATGCACAATGCCACCTTAAGTCCAAAAGGAGTGAGACTTCTTATAGTCTGTGCTTTGATCCTTTCCTATGAGACCAGTATTAGTTTCCGATACACAACTGCAGGTCAATGTATTCCTTTTACATATACATTGACGATGAAACACTGAAATTACATCTGAATTAAATACAAAAGGCACAATGCCACCGTAAGTGCAAAAGGTGAGAGACTTCTTCCAGTCTGTGCTTAGATCCTTTCCTATGAGACCAGTATTAGTTTCCGATACACCTCTGCAGGTTCAATGTACTCCTTTTACATACACATTGACGATGAAACACTGAAAATACATCGGAATTAAATAAAAAAGGCACAATGCCGCCTTAAGTGCAAGAAGAGTGAGACTTCTTAGAGTCTGTGATTTGATCCTTTCCTGTGAGACCAGTGTTCGTTTCCGATACACCACTGCAGGTTCAATGTATTACTTGGACCTTCACATTAACGACGAAACACAGAAATCGAGTCGGAATTAAATTCAAGAGGCACAATGCCACCTTAAGTACAAGAATAGAGACTCTTCTTACAGTCTGTGCTTTGATCCTGTCCTGTGAGATCAGTATTAGTTTCCGATACACCACTGCAGGTTCTATGTATTCCTTGGATATTCACATTGACGATGAAACACTGAAATTACATCGGAATTAAATACAAGAGGCACAATGCCACCTTAAGTGCAAAAGGAGTGAGACTTCTTATAGTCTGTCCTTTGATCCTTTCCTATGAGACCAGTATTAGTTTCCGATACACCACTGCAGGTTCAATGTATTCCTTTTACATACACATTGACGATGAAACACTGAAATTACATCGGAATTAAATACAAAATGCACAATGCCACCTTAAGTCCAAAAGGAGTGAGACTTCTTATAGTCTGTGCTTAGATCCTTTCCTATGAGACCAGTATTAGTTTCCGATACACAACTGCAGGTTCAATGTATTCGTTTTACATACACATTGACGATGAAACACTGAAATTACATCTGAATTAAATACAAAAGGCACAATGCCACCGTAAGTGCAAAAGGTGAGAGACTTATTCCAGTCTGTGCTTTGATCCTTTCCTATGAGACCAGTATTAGTTTCTGATACACCACTGCAGGTTCAATGTATTCCTTTTACATACACATTGACGATGAAACACTGAAATTACATCGGAATTAAATACAAAAGGCACAATGCCGCCTTAAGTGCAAGAAGAGTGGGACTTATTAGAGTCTGTGATTTGTTCCTTTCCTGTGAGACCAGTATTCGTTTCCGATACACCACTGCAGGTTCAATGTATTCCTTGGACCGTCACATTTACGACGAAACACAGAAATCGCGTCGGAATTATATACAAAAGCCACAATTCTGAATTAAGTACAAGAATAGAGACTCTTCTTACAGTCTGTGCTTTGATCCTTTCCTGTGAGACCAGTATTAGTTTCCGATACACCACTGCAGGTTCAATGTATTCCTTGGATATTCACATTGACGATGAAACACTGAAATTACATCGGAATTAAATACAAAAGAGACAGTGCCACCTTAAGTGCAAAAGGAGTGAGACTTCTTATAGTCTGTGCTTTGATCCTTTCCTATGAGACCAGTATTAGTTTCCGATACACCACTGCAGGTTCAATGTATTCCTTTTACATACACATTGACGATGAAACACTGAAATTACATCGGAATTAAATACATAATGCACAATGCCACCTTAGGTCCAAAAGGAGTGAGACTTCTTATAGTCTGTGCTTTGATCCTTTCCTATGAGACGAGTATTAGTTTCCGATACACAACTGCAGGTCAATGTATTCCTTTTACATACACATTGACGATGAAACACTGAATTTACATCTGAAATAAATACAAAAGGCACAATGCCACCGTAAGTGCAAAAGGTGAGAGACTTCTTCCAGTCTGTGCTTTGATCCATTGCTATGAGACCAGTATTAGTTTCCGATACACCTCTGCAGGTTCAATGTACTCCTTTTACATACACATTGACGATGAAACACTGAAATTACATCGGAATTAAATAAAAAAGGTACAATGCCGCCTTAAGTGCAAGAACAGTGAGACTTCTTAGAGTCTGTGATTTGATCCTTTCCTGTGAGACCAGTGTTCGTTTCCGATACACCACTGCAGGTTCAATGTATTCCTTGGACCTTCACATTAACGACGAAACACAGAAATCGAGTCGGAATTAAATTCAAGAGGCACAATGCCACCTTAGGTATAAGAATAGAGACTCTTCTTACAGTCGGTGCTTTGATCCTTTCCTGTGAGACCAGTATTAGTTTCCGATACACCACTGCAGGTTCTATGTATTCCTTGGATCTTCACATTGACGATGAAACACTGAAATTACATCGGAATTAAATACAAAATGCACAATGCCACCTTAAGTGCAAAAGGAGTGAGACTTCTTATATTCTGTGCTTTGATCCTTTCCTATGAGACCAGTATTAGTTTCCGATACACAACTGCAGGTTCAATGTATTCCTTTTACATACACATTGACGATGAAACACTGAAATTACATCTGAATTAAATACAAAATGCACAATGCCACCTTAAGTGCAAAGGGAGTGAGACTTCTTATAGTCTGTGCTTTGATCCTTTCCTATGAGACCAGTATTAGTTTCCGACACACAACTGCATGTTCAATGTATTCCTTTTACATACACATTGACGATGAAACACTGAAATTACATCTGAATTAAATACAAAAGGCACAATGCCTCCGTAAGTGCAAAAGGTGAGAGAATTCTTCCAGTCTGTGCTTTGATCCTTTCCTATGAGACCAGTATTAGTTTCCGATACACCACTGCTGGTTCAATGTATTCCTTTTACATACACATTGACGATGAAACACTGAAATTACATCGGAATTAAATACAAGAGGCACAATGCCACCTTAAGTGCAAAAGGAGTGAGACTTCTTATAGTCTGTCCTTTGATCCTTTCCTATGAGACCAGTATTAGTTTCCGATACACCACTGCAGGTTCAATGTATTCCTTTTACATACACATTGACGATGAAACACTGAAATTACATCGGAATTAAATACAAAATGCACAATGCCACCATAAGTCCAAAAGGAGTGAGACTTCTTATAGTCTGTGCTTAGATCCTTTCCTATGAGACCAGTATTAGTTTCCGATACACAACTGCAGGTTCAATGTATTCGTTTTACATACACATTGACGATGAAACACTGAAATTACATCTGAATTAAATACAAAAGGCACAATGCCACCGTAAGTGCAAAAGGTGAGAGACTTATTCCAGTCTGTGCTTTGATCCTTTCCTATGAGACCAGTATTAGTTTCTGATACACCACTGCAGGTTCAATGTATCCCTTTTACATACACATTGACGATGAAACACTGAAATTACATCGGAATTAAATACAAAAGGCACAATGCCGCCTTAAGTGCCAGAAGAGTGAGACTTCTTAGAGTCTGTGATTTGATCCTTTCCTGTGAGACCAGTATTCGTTTCCGATACACCACTGCAGGTTCAATGTATTCCTTGGACCGTCACATTAACGACGAAACACAGAAATCGCGTCGGAATTATATACAAAAGCCACAATTCTGCCTTAAGTACAAGAATAGAGACTCTTCTTACAGTCTGTGCTTTGATCCTTTCCTGTGAGACCAGTATTAGTTTCCGATACACCACTGCAGGTTCAATGTATTCCTTGGATGTTCACATTGACGATGAAACACTGAAATTACATCGGAATTAAATACAAAAGAGACAGTGCCACCTTAAGTGCAAAAGGAGTGAGACTTCTTATAGTCTGTGCATTGATCCTTTCCTATGAGACCAGTATTAGTTTCCGATACACCACTGCAGGTTCAATGTATTCCTTTTACATACACATTGACGATGAAACACTGAAATTACATCGGAATTAAATACAAAATGCACAATGCCACCTTAAGTCCAAAAGGAGTGAGACTTCTTATAGTCTGTGCTTTGATCCTTTCCTATGAGACCAGTATTAGTTTCCGATACACAACTGCAGGTCAATGTATTCCTTTTACATATACATTGACGATGAAACACTGAAATTACATCTGAATTAAATACAAAAGGCACAATGCCACCGTAAGTGCAAAAGGTGAGAGACTTCTTCCAGTCTGTGCTTTGATCCTTTCCTATGAGACCAGTATTAGTTTCCGATACACCTCTGCAGGTTCAATGTACTCCTTTTACATACACATTGACGATGAAACACTGAAAATACATCGGAATTAAATAAAAAAGGCACAATGCCGCCTTAAGTGCAAGAAGAGTGAGACTTCTTAGAGTCTGTGATTTGATCCTTTCCTGTGAGACCAGTGTTCGTTTCCGATACACCACTGCAGGTTCAATGTATTACTTGGACCTTCACATTAACGACGAAACACAGAAATCGAGTCGGAATTAAATTCAAGAGGCACAATGCCACCTTAAGTACAAGAATAGAGACTCTTCTTACAGTCTGTGCTTTGATCCTGTCCTGTGAGATCAGTATTAGTTTCCGATACACCACTGCAGGTTCTATGTATTCCTTGGATATTCACATTGACGATGAAACACTGAAATTACATCGGAATTAAATACAAGAGGCACAATGCCACCTTAAGTGCAAAAGGAGTGAGACTTCTTATAGTCTGTCCTTTGATCCTTTCCTATGAGACCAGTATTAGTTTCCGATACACCACTGCAGGTTCAATGTATTCCTTTTACATACACATTGACGATGAAACACTGAAATTACATCGGAATTAAATACAAAATGCACAATGCCACCTTAAGTCCAAAAGGAGTGAGACTTCTTATAGTCTGTGCTTAGATCCTTTCCTATGAGACCAGTATTAGTTTCCGATACACAACTGCAGGTTCAATGTATTCGTTTTACATATACATTGACGATGAAACACTGAAATTACATCTGAATTAAATACAAAAGGCACAATGCCACCGTAAGTGCAAAAGGTGAGAGACTTATTCCAGTCTGTGCTTTGATCCTTTCCTATGAGACCAGTATTAGTTTCTGATACACCACTGCAGGTTCAATGTATTCCTTTTACATACACATTGACGATGAAACACTGAAATTACATCGGAATTAAATACAAAAGGCACAATGCCGCCTTAAGTGCAAGAAGAGTGGGACTTCTTAGAGTCTGTGATTTGTTCCTTTCCTGTGAGACCAGTATTCGTTTCCGATACACCACTGCAGGTTCAATGTATTCCTTGGACCGTCACATTTACGACGAAACACAGAAATCGCGTCGGAATTATATACAAAAGCCACAATTCTGAATTAAGTACAAGAATAGAGACTCTTCTTACAGTCTGTGCTTTGATCCTTTCCTGTGAGACCAGTATTAGTTTCCGATACACCACTGCACGTTCAATGTATTCCTTGGATATTCACATTGACGATGAAACACTGAAATTACATCGGAATTAAATACAAAAGAGACAGTGCCACCTTAAGTGCAAAAGGAGTGAGACTTCTTATAGTCTGTGCATTGATCCTTTCCTATGAGACCAGTATTAGTTTCCGATACACCACTGCAGGTTCAATGTATTCCTTTTACATACACATTGACGATGAAACACTGAAATTACATCGGAGTTAAATACATAATGCACAATGCCACCTTAGGTCCAAAAGGAGTGAGACTTCTTATAGTCTGTGCTTTGATCCTTTCCTATGAGACGAGTATTAGTTTCCGATACACAACTGCAGGTCAATGTATTCCTTTTACATACACATTGACGATGAAACACTGAATTTACATCTGAAATAAATACAAAAGGCACAATGCCACCGTAAGTGCAAAAGGTGAGAGACTTCTTCCAGTCTGTGCTTTGATCCATTGCTATGAGACCAGTATTAGTTTCCGATACACCTCTGCAGGTTCAATGTACTCCTTTTACATACACATTGACGATGAAACACTGAAATTACATCGGAATTAAATAAAAAAGGTACAATGCCGCCTTAAGTGCAAGAACAGTGAGACTTCTTAGAGTCTGTGATTTGATCCTTTCCTGTGAGACCAGTGTTCGTTTCCGATACACCACTGCAGGTTCAATGTATTCCTTGGACCTTCACATTAACGACGAAACACAGAAATCGAGTCGGAATTAAATTCAAGAGGCACAATGCCACCTTAAGTATAAGAATAGAGACTCTTCTTACAGTCGGTGCTTTGATCCTTTCCTGTGAGACCAGTATTAGTTTCCGATACACCACTGCAGGTTCTATGTATTCCTTGGATATTCACATTGACGATGAAACACTGAAATTACATCGGAATTAAATACAAAATGCACAATGCCACCTTAAGTGCAAAAGGAGTGAGACTTCTTATAGTCTGTGCTTTGATCCTTTCCTATGAGACCAGTATTAGTTTCCGATACACAACTGCAGGTTCAATGTATTCCCTTTACATACACATTGACGATGAAACACTGAAATTACATCTGAATTAAATACAAAATGCACAATGCCACCTTAAGTGCAAAGGGAGTGAGACTTCTTATAGTCTGTGCTTTGATCCTTTCCTATGAGACCAGTATTAGTTTCCGACACACAACTGCATGTTCAATGTATTCCTTTTACATACACATTGACGATGAAACACTGAAATTACATCTGAATTAAATACAAAAGGCACAATGCCTCCGTAAGTGCAAAAGGTGAGAGAATTCTTCCAGTCTGTGCTTTGATCCTTTCCTATGAGACCAGTATTAGTTTCCGATACACCACTGCTGGTTCAATGTATTCCTTTTACATACACATTGACGATGAAACACTGAAATTACATCGGACTTAAATACAAAAGGCACAATGCTGCCTTAAGTGCAAGTAGAGAGAGACTTCTTAGAGTCTGTGATTTGATCCTTTCCTGTGAGACCAGTATTCGTTTCCGATACACCACTGCAGGTTCAATGTATTCCTTGGACCGTCACATTAACGACGAAACACAGAAATCGCGTCGGAATTAAATACAAAAGGCACAATGCCGCCTTAAGTACAAGATTAGAGACTCTTCTTACAGTCTGTGCTTTGATCCTGTCCTGTGATATCAGTATTAGTTTCCGATACACCACTGCAGGGTCTATGTATTCCTTGGATATTCACATTGACGATGAAACACTGAAATTACATCGGAATTAAATACAAAATGCACAATGCCACCTTAAGTGCAAAAGGAGTGAGACTTCTTATAGTCTGTGCATTGATCCTTTCCTATGAGACCAGTATTAGTTTCCGATACACCACTGCAGATTCAAAGTATTCCTTTTACATACACATTTTCTATGAAACACTGATATTACATCGGAATTAAATACAAAAGGCACAATGCCACCATAATTACAAAAGGAGAGGGACTTCTTAGAGTCTGTGCTTTGATCCTTTCCTGTGAGACCAGTATTCGTTTCCGATACACCACTGCAGGTACAAAGTATTCCTTGGACCGTCACATAAACGAAGAAACACAGAAATCGCGTCGGAATTAAATACAAAAGGCACAATGCCGCCTTAAGTACAAGATTAGAGACTCTTCTTACAGTCTGTGCTTTGATCCTGTCCTGTGATATCAGTATTAGTTTCCGATACACCACTGCAGGTTCTATGTATTCCTTGGATATTCACATTGACGATGAAACACTGTAATTACATCGGAATTAAATACAAAAGGCACATTGCCACCTTAGAAGCAAAAGGAGTGAGACTTCTTATAGTCTGTGCTTTGATCCTTTCCTATGAGACCAGTATTAGTTTCCGATACACCACAGCAGGTTCAATGTATTCCTTTACCATACACATTGACGATGAAACACTGAAATTACATCGGAATTAAATACAAAATGCACAATGCCACCTTAAGTCCAAAAGGAGTGAGACTTCTTATAGTCTGTGCTTAGATCCTTTCCTATGAGACCAGTATTCGTTTCCGATACACCACTGCAGGTTCAATGTATTCCTTGGACCGTCACATTAACGACGAAACTCAGAAATCGCGTCGGAATTATATACAAAAGGCACAATTCTGCCTTAAGTACAAGAATAGAGACTCTTCTTACAGTCTGTGCTTTGATCCTTTCCTGTGAGACCAGTATTAGTTTCCGATACACCACTGCAGGTTCAATGTATTCCTTGGATATTCACATTAACTATGAAACACTAAAATTACATCGGAATTAAATACAAAATGCACAATGCCACCTAAGTGCAAAAGGAGTGAGACTTCTTATAGTCTGTGCTTTGATCCTTTCCTATGAGACCAGTATTAGTTTCCGATACACCACAGCAGGTTCAATGTATTCCTTGGATATTCACATTAACGATGAAACACTGAAATTACATCGGAATTAAATACAAAATGCACAATGCCACCTTAAGTGCTAAAGGAGTGAGACTTCTTATAGTCTGTACATTGATCCTTTCCTATGAGACCAGTATTAGTTTCCGATACACCACTGCAGATTCAAAGTATTCCGTTTACATACACATTTTCGATGAAACACTGATATTACATCGGAATTAAATACAAAAGGCACAATGCCACGATAAGTACAAAAGGAGAGAGACTTCTTAGAGTCTGTGCTTTGATCCTTTCCTGTGAGACCAGTATTCGTTTCCGATACACCACTGCAGGTTCAATGTATTCCTTGGACCGTCACCTAAACGAAGAAACACAGAATTCGCGTCGGAATTAAATACAAAAGGCACAATGCCGCCTTAAGTACAAGATTAGAGACTCTTCTTACAGTCTGTGCTTTGATCCTGTCCTGTGAGTTCAGTATTAGTTTCCGACACACCACTGCAGGTTCTATGTGTTCCTTGGACATTCACATTGACGATGAAACACTGAAATTACATCGGATTTAAATACAAAAGGCACAATGCCACCTTAAGTGCAAAAGGAGTGAGACTTCTTATAGTCTGTGCATTGATCCTTTCCTAAGAGACCAGTATTAGTTTCCGATACACCACTGCAGGTTCAATGTATTCCTTTTACATACACATTGACGATGAAACACTGAAATTACATCGGAATTAAATACAAAATGCACAATGCCACCTTAAGTCCAAAAGGAGTGAGACTTCTTATCGTCTGTGCTTAGATCCTTTCCTATGAGACCAGTATTAGTTTCCGATACACAACTGCAGGTTCAATGTATTCGTTTTACATACACATTGACGATGAAATACTGAAATTTCATCTGAATTAAATACAAAAGGCACAATGCCACCGTAAGTGCAAAAGGTGAGAGACTTCTTCCAGTCTGTGCTTTGATCCTTTCCTATGAGACCAGTATTAGTTTCCGATACACCACTGCAGGTTCAATGTATTCCTTTTACATACACATTGACGATGAAACACTGAAATTACATCGGAATTAAATACAAAAGGCACAATGCCGCCTTAAGTGGAAGGAGAGTGAGACTTCTTAGAGTCTGTGATTTGATCCTTTCCTGTGAGACCAGTATTCGTTTCCGATACACCACTGCAGGTTCAATGTATTCCTTGGACCGTCACATTAACGACGAAACACAGAAATCGCGTCGGAATTATATACAAAAGGCACAATTCTGCCTTAAGTACAAGAATAGAGACTCTTATTACAGTCTCTGCTTTGTTCCTTTCCTGTGAGACCAGTATTAGTTTCCGATACACCACTGCACGCTCAATGTATTCGATGGATATTCACATTGACGATGAAACACTGAAATAACATCGGAATTAAATACAAAATGCACAATGTCACCTTACGTGCAAAGGGAGTGAGACGTCTTATAGTCTGTGCTTCGATCCTTTCCTATGAGACCAGTATTAGTTTCCGATACACCACTGCAGGTTGAATGTATTCCTTTTACATACACATTGGCGATGAAACACTGAAATTACATCGGAATTAAATACAAAAGGCACAATGCCGCCTTAAGTGCAAGAAGAGTGAGACTTCTTAGAGTCTGTGATTTGATCCTTTCCTGTGAAACCAGTGTTCGTTTCCGATACACCATCGCAGGTTCAATGTATTCCTTGGACCTTCACATTAACGACGAAACACAGAAATCGCGTCGGAATTAAATTCAAAAGGCACAATGCCACCTTAAGTACAAGAATAGAGACTCTTCTTACAGTGGGTGCTTTGATCCTTTCCTGTGAGACTAGTATTAGTTTCCGATACACCATTGCAGGTTCTATGAATTCCTTGGACATTCACATTGACGATGAAACACTGAAATTACATCGGAATTAAATACAAAATGCACAATGCCACCTTAAGTGCAAAAGGAGTGAGACTTCTTATAGTCTGTGCTTTGATCCTATCCTATGAGACAAGTATTAGTTTCCGATACACCACTGCAGATTCAATGTATTCCTTTTACATACACATTGACGATGAAACACTGATATTACATCGGAATTAAATACAAAAGGCACAATGCCACCTTAAGTACAAAAGGAGTGAGACATCTTAGAGTCTGTGCTTTGATCCTTTCCTGTGAGACCAGTATTCGTTTCCGATACACCACTGCAGGTTCAATGTATTCCTTGGACCTTCACATAAACGACGAAACACAGAAATCGCGTCGGAATTAAAAAAAAAAAAGGCACAATGCCGCCTTAAGTACAAGAATAGAGACACTTCATACAGTCTGTGCTTTGATCCTTTCCTGTGAGACCAGTATTAGTTTCCGATACACCATTGCAGGTTCTATGAATTCCTTGGACATTCACATTGACGATGAAACACTGAAATTACATCGGAATTAAATACAAAAGGCACAATGCCACCTTAAGTGCAAATGGAGTGAGACTTCTTATAATCTGTGCTTCGATCCTTTCCTATTAGACCAGTATTAGTTTCCGATACACCACTGTAGGTTCAATGTATTCCTTTTACACACACATTGACGATGAAACACTGATATTACATCGGAATTAAATACAAAACGCACAATGCCACCTTAAGTACAAAAGGAGTGAGACTTCTTAGAGTCTGTGCTTTGATCCTTTCCTATGAGACCAGTATTGGTTTCCGATACACCTCTGCAGGTCCAATGTATTCCTTTTACATACACATTGACGATGAAACACTGAAATTACATCGGAATTAAATACAAAAGGCACAATGCCGCCTTAGTGCAAGAAGAGTGAGACATCTTAGAGTCTGGGCTTTGATCCTTTCCTGTGAGACCAGAATTAGTTTCCGATACACCACTGCAGGTTCTATGTATTCCTTGGATATTCCCACTGACGATGAAACACTGAAATTACATCGGAATTAAATACAAAATGCACAATGCCACCTTAAGTGCAAAAGGAGTGAGACTTCTTACAGTCTGTGCTTTGATCCTTTCCTATGAGACCATTATTAGTTTCCGATACACCACTGCAGATTCAATGTATTCCTTTTACATACACATTGACGATGAAACACTGATATTACATCGGAATTAAATACAAAAGGCACAATGCCTCCTTAAATGAAAGGAGAGAGACTCTTCTGAAAGTCTGTGCTTTGATCCTTTCCTATTAGACCAGTATTACTTTCCGATACACCACTGCAGGTTCAATGTATTCCTTTTAAATACACATTGACGATGAAACACTGAAATTACATCGGAATTAAATACAAAAGGCACAATGCCTCCTTAAATGCAAGAAGAGAGAGACTTCAGAAAGTCTGTGCTTTGATCCTTTCCTATGAGACCAGTAATAGTTTCTGATACACCACTGCAGGTTCAATGTATTCCTTTTAAATACACATTGACGATGAAACACTGAAATTACATCGGAATTAAATACAAAAGGCACAATGCCGCCTTTAGTGCAAGAAGAGTGAGACTTCTGAAAGTCTGTGTTTTGATCCTTTCCTGTGAGACCAGTAATCGTTTCCGATACACCACTGCAGGTTCAATGTATTCCTTGGACCTTCACATTAACGACGAAACACAGAAATCGCGTCGGAATGAAATGCAAAAGGCACAATGCCGCCTTAAGTACAAGAATAGAGACTCTTCTTACAGTCGGTGCTTTGATCCTTTCCTGTGAGACCAGTATTAGTTTCCGATACACCACTGCAGGTACTATGTATTCCTTGGATATTCACATTGACGATGAAACACTGAAATTACATCGGAATTAAATACAAAATGCACAATGCCACCTTAAGTGCAAAAGGAGTGAGACTTCTTACAGTCTGTGCTTTGATCCTTTCCTATGAGACCATTATTAGTTTCCGATACACCACTGCAGATTCAATGTATTCCTTTTACATACACATTGACGATGAAACACTGATATTACATCGGAATTAAATACAAAAGGCACAATGCCACCTTAAGTACAAAAGGAGTGTGGCATCTTAGAGTCTGTGTTTTGATCCTTTCCTATGAGACCAGTATTCGTTTCCGATACACCACTGCAGGTTCAATGTATTCCTTGGACCTTCACATAAACGACGAAACACAGAAATCGCGTCGGAATTAAAAAGAAAAAAAGGCACAATGCCGCCTTAAGTACAAGAATAGAGACCCTTCATAAAGTCTGTGCTTTGATCCTTTCCTGTGAGACCAGTATTAGTTTCCGATACACCATTGCAGGTTCTATGTATTCCTTGGACATTCACATTGACGGTGAAACACTGAAATTACATCGGAATTAAATACAAAAGGCACAATGCCACCTTAAGTACAAGATTAGAGACTCTTCTTACAGTCTGTGCTTTGATCCTGTCCTGTGAGATCAGTATTAGTTTCCGATACACCACTGCAGGTTCAAT
This sequence comes from Schistocerca serialis cubense, assembly GCF_023864345.2. Taxonomy (NCBI): domain Eukaryota; kingdom Metazoa; phylum Arthropoda; class Insecta; order Orthoptera; family Acrididae; genus Schistocerca; species Schistocerca serialis. The sequence continues at coordinate 969,857,808 of NC_064641.1, forward strand.
GTATTCCTTTTACATACACATTGACGATGAAACACTGAAATTACATCGGAATTAAATACAAACGGCACAATGCCGCCTTAAGTGGAAGGAGAGTGAGACTTTTTAGAGTCTGTGATTTGATCCTTTCCTGTGAGACCAGTATTCGTTTCCGATACACCATTGCAGGTTCTATGTATTCCTTGGACATTCACATTGACGGTGAAACACTGAAATTACATCGGAATTAAATACAAAAGGCACAATGCCACCTTAAGTACAAGAATAGAGACTCTTCTTACAGTCGGTGCTTTGATCCTTTCCTGTGAGACCAGTATTAGTTTCCGATACACCACTGCAGGTTCTATGTATTCCTTGGATATTCACATTGACGATGAAACACTGAAATTACATCGGAATTAAATACAAAATGCACAATGCCACCTTAAGTGCAAAAGGAGTGAGACTTCTTAAAATCTGTGCTTCGATCCTTTCCTATTAGACCAGTATTAGTTTCCGATACACCACTGTAGGTTCAATGTATTCCTTTTACACACACATTGACGATGAAACACTGATATTACATCGGAATTAAATACAAAACGCACAATGCCACCTTAAGTACAAAAGGAGTGAGACTTCTTAGAGTCTGTGCTTTGATCCTTTCCTATGAGACCAGTATTGGTTTCCGATACACCTCTGCAGGTCCAATGTATTCCTTTTACATACACATTGACGATGAAACACTGAAATTACATCGGAATTAAATACAAAAGGCACAATGCCGCCTTAGTGCAAGAAGAGTGAGACATCTTAGAGTCTGGGCTTTGATCCTTTCCTGTGAGACCAGAATTAGTTTCCGATACACCACTGCAGGTTCTATGTATTCCTTGGATATTCACATTGACGATGAAACACTGAAATTACATCGGAATTAAATACAAAATGCACAATGCCACCTTAAGTGCATAAGGAGTGAGACTTCTTACAGTCTGTGCTTTGTTCCTTTCCTATGAGACCATTATTAGTTTCCGATACACCACTGCAGATTCAATGTATTCCTTTTACATACACATTGACGATGAAACACTGATATTACATCGGAATTAAATACAAAAGGCACAATGCCTCCTTAAATGCAAGAAGAGAGACTCTTCTGAAAGTCTGTGCTTTGATCCTTTCCTATGAGACCAGTATTAGTTTCCGATACACCACTGCAGGTTCAATGTATTCCTTTTAAATACACATTGACGATGAAACACTGAAATTACATCGTAATTAAATACAAAAGGCACAATGCCTCCTTAAATGCAAGAAGAGAGAGACTTCTGAAAGTCTGTGCTTTGATCCTTTCCTATGAGACCAGTAATAGTTTCTGATACACCACTGCAGGTTCAATGTATTCCTTTTAAATACACATTGACGATGAAACACTGAAATTACATCGGAATTAAATACAAAAGGCACAATGCCGCCTTTAGTGCAAGAAGAGTGAGACTGCTGAAAGTCTGTGTTTTGATCCTTTCCTGTGAGACCAGTATTCGTTTCCGATACACCACTGCAGGTTCAATGTATTCCTTGGACCTTCACATTAACGACGAAACACAGAAATCGCGTCGGAATGCAATGCAAAAGGCACAATGCCGCCTTAAGTACAAGAATAGAGACTCTTCTTACAGTCGGTGCTTTGATCCTTTCCTGTGAGACCAATCTTAGTTTCCAATACACCACTGCAGGTTCTATTTATTCCTTGGACATTCACATTGACGATGAAACACTGAAATTACATCGGAATTAAAAACAAAAGGCACAATGCCACCTTAAGTGCAGAAGGAGTGAGACTTTTTATAGTCTGTGCTTTGATCCTTTCCTATGAGACCAGTATTAGTTTCCGATACACCACTGCAGGTTCAATGTATTCCTTTTACATACACATTGACGATGAAACACTGAAATTACATCGGAATTAAATACAAAAGGCACAATGCCGCCTTAAGTGCAAGAGGAGTGAGACTTCTTAGAGTCTGCGATTTGATCCTTTCCTGTGAGACCAGTATTCGTTTCCGATACACCACTGCAGGTTCAATGTATTCCTTGGACCGTCACATTAACGACGAAACACAGAAATCGCGTCGGAATTATATACAAAAGGCACAATTCTACCTTAAGTACAAGAATAGAGACTCTTCTTACAGTCTGTGCTTTGATCCTTTCCTGTGAGACCAGTATTAGTTTCCGATACACCACTGCAGGTTCAATGTATTCCTTGGATATTCACATTAACGATGAATCACTGAAATTACATCGGAATTAAATACAAAATGCACAATGCCACCTTAAGTGCAAAAGGAGTGAGACTTCTTATAGTCTGTGCTTTGATCCTTTCCTATGAGACCAGTATTAGTTTCCGATACACCACTGCAGGTTCAATGCATTCCTTGGATATTCACATTAACGATGAAACACTGAAATTACATCGGAATTAAATACAAAAGGCACAATGCCACGATAAGTACAAAAGGAGAGAGACTTCTTAGAGTCTGTGCTTTGATCCTTTCCTGTGAGACCAGTATTCGTTTCCGATACACCACTGCAGGTTCAATGTATTCCTTGGACCGTCACCTAAACGAAGACACACAGAAATCGCGTCGGAAGTAAATACAAAAGGCACAATGGCGCCTTAAGTACCAGATTAGAGACTCTTCTTACAGTCTGTGCTTTGATCCTGTCCTGTGAGTTCAGTATTAGTTTCCGACACACCACTGCAGGTTCTATGTGTTCCTTGGACATTCACATTGACGATGAAACACTGAAATTACATCGGAATTAAATACAAAAGGCACAATGCCACCTTAAGTGCAAAAGGAGTGAGACTTCTTATAGTCTGTGCATTGATCCCTTCCTAAGAGACCAGTATTAGTTTCCGATACACCACTGCAGGTTCAATGTATTCCTTTTACATACACATTGACGATGAAACACTGAAATTACATCGGAATTAAATACAAAATGCACAATGCCACCTTAAGTCCAAAAGGAGTGAGACTTCTTATAGTCTGTGCTTAGATCCTTTCTTATGAGACCAGTATTAGTTTCCGATACACAACTGCAGGTTCAATGTATTCGTTTTACATACACATTGACGATGAAATACTGAAATTACATCTGAATTAATTACAAAAGGCACAATGCCACCGTAAGTGCAAAAGGTGAGAGACTTCTTCCAGTCTGTGCTTTGATCCTTTCCTATGAGACCAGTATTAGTTTCCGATACACCACTGCAGGTTCAATGTATTCCTTTTACATACACATTGACGATGAAACACTGAAACTACATCGGAATTAAATACAAAAGGCACAATGCCGCATTAAGTGCAAGAAGAGTGAGACTTCTTTGAGTCTGTGATTTGATCCTTTCCTGTGAGACCAGTATTCGTTTCCGATACACCACTGCAGGTTCAATGTATTCCTTGGACCGTCACATTAACGACGAGACACAGAAATCGCGTCGGAATTATATACAAAAGGCACAATTCTGCCTTAAGTACAAGAATAGAGACTCTTCTTACAGTCTCTGCTTTGATCCTTTCCTGTGAGACCAGTATTAGTTTCCGATACACCACTGAACGCTCAATGTATTCGATGGATATTCACATTGACGATGAAACACTGAAATAACATCGGAATTAAATACAAAATGCACAATGTCACCTTACGTGCAAAAGGAGTGAGACTTCTTATAGTCTGTGCTTCGATCCTTTCCTATGAGACCAGTATTAGTTTCCGATACACCACTGCAGGTTGAATGTATTCCTTTTACTTACACATTGGCGATGAAACACTGAAATTACATCGGAATTAAATACAAAAGGCACAATGCCGCCTTAAGTGCAAGAAGAGTGAGACTTACTAGAGTCTGTGATTTGATCCTTTCCTGTGAAACCAGTGTTCGTTTCCGATACACCATCGCAGGTTCAATGTATTCCTTGGACCTTCACATTAACGACGAAACACAGAAATCGCGTCGGAATTAAATTCAAAAGGCACAATGCCACCTTAAGTACAAGAATAGAGACTCTTCTTACAGTCGGTGCTTTGATCCTTTCCTGTGAGACCAGTATTAGTTTCCGATACACCACTGCAGGTTCTATGTATTCCTTGGATATTCACATTGACGATGAAACACTGAAATTACATCGGAATTAAATACAAAATGCACAATGCCACCTTAAGTGCAAAAGGAGTGAGACTTCTTATAGTTTGTGCTTTGATCCTTTCCTATGAGACCAGTATTAGTTTCCGATACACCACTGCAGATTCAATGTATTCCTTTTACATACACATTGACGATGAAACACCGATATTACATCGGAATTAAATACAAAAGGCACAATGCCACCTTAAGTACAAAAGGAGTGAGACATCTTAGAGTCTGTGCTTTGAACCTTTCCTGTGAGACCAGTATTCGTTTCCGATACACCACTGCAGGTTCAATGTATTCCTTGGACCTTCACATAAACGACTAAACACAGAAATCGCGTTGGAATTAAAAAAAAAAAAAATGGCACAATGCCGCCTTAAGTACAAGAATAGAGACCCTTCGTACAGTCTGTGCTTTGATCCTTTCCTGTGAGACCAGTATTAGTTTCCGATACACCATTGCAGGTTCTATGTATTCCTTGGACATTCACATTGACGATGAAACACTGAAATTACATCGGAATTAAACACAAAAGGCACAATGCCACCTTAAGTGCAAAAGGAGTGAGACTTCTAATAATCTGTGCTTTGATCCTTTCCTATTAGACCAGTATTAGTTTCCGATACACCACTGTAGGTTCAATGTATTCCTTTTACACACACATTGACGATGAAACACTAATATTACATCGGAATTAAATACAAAAGGCACAATGCCACCTTAAGTACAAAAGGAGTGAGACTTCATAGAGTCTGTGCTTTGATCCTTTCCTATGAGACCAGTATTGGTTTCCGATACACCACTGCAGGTCCAATGTATTCCATTTACATACACATTGACGATGAAACACTGAAATTACATCGGAATTAAATACAAAATGCACAATGCCGGCTTAGTGCAACAAGAGTGATACTTCTTAGAGTCTGTGATTTGATCCTTTCCTGTGAGACCAGTATTCGTTTCCGATACACCACTGCAGGTTCAATGTATTCCTTTTACATACACATTGCCGATGAAACACTGAAATTACATCGGAATTAAATACAAAAGGCACAATGCCTCCTTAAATGCAAGAAGAGAGAGACTTCTGAAAGTCTGTGCTTTGATCCTTTCCTATGAGACCAGTATTAGTTTCCGATACACCACTGCAGGTTCAATGTATTCCTTTTTAATACACATTGACGATGAAACACTGAAATTACATCGGAATTAAATACAAAAGGCACAATGCCGCCTTAAGTACAAGAAGAGTGTGACTTGTTAAAGTCTGTGATTTGATCCTTTCCTGTGAGACCAGTATTTGTTTCCGATACACCACTGCAGGTTCAATGTATTCCTTGGACCTTCAAATTAACGACGAAACACAGATATCGCGTCGGAATGAAATGCAAAAGGCACAATGCCGCCTTAAGTACAAGAATATAGACTCTTCTTACTGTCGGTGCTTTGATCCTTTCCTGTGAGACCAGTATTAGTTTCCGATACACCACTGCAGGTTCTATGTATTCCTTGGATATTCACATTGACAATGAAACACTGAAATTACATCGGAATTAAATACAAAATGCACAATGAAACCTTAAGTGCAAAAGGAGTGAGACTTCTTATAGTCTGTGCTTTGATCATTTCCTATGAGACCAGTATTAGTTTCCGATACAGCACTGCAGGTTCAATGTATTCCTTTTACATACACATTGACGATGAGACACTGAAATTACGTCGGAATTAAATACAATGGGCACAATGCCGCCTTAAGTGCAAGAAGAGTGAGACTTCTTAGAGTCTGTGATTTGATCCTTTCCTGTGAGACCAGTATTCGTTTCCGATACACCACTGCAGGTTCAATGTATTCCTTGGACCTTCACATTAACGACGAAACACAGAAATCGCGTCGGAATTAAATTCAAAAGGCACAATGCCACCTTAAGTACAAGAATAGAGACTCTTCTTACAGTCGGTGCTTTGATCCTTTCCTGTGAGACCAGTATTAGTTTCCGATACACCACTGCAGGTTCTATGTATTCCTTGGATATTCACATTGACGATGAAACACTGAAATTACATCGGAATTAAATACAAAATGCACAATGCCACCTTAAGTGCAAAAGGAGTGAGACTTCTTACAGTCTGTGCTTTGATCCTTTCCTATGAGACCATTATTAGTTTCCGATACACCACTGCAGATTCAATGTATTCCTTTTACATACACATTGACGATGAAACACTGATATTACATCGGAATTAAATACATAAGGCACAATGCCACCTTAACTACAAAAGGAGTGGGACATCTTAGAGTCTGTGCTTTGATCCTTTCCTGTGAGACCAGTATTCGTTTCCGATACACCACTGCAGTTTCAATGTATTCCTTGGATCTTCACATAAACGACGAAACACAGAAATCGCGTCGGAATTAAAAAAAAAAAAAGGCACAATGCCGCCTTAAGTACAAGAATAGAGACCCTTCGTACAGTCTGTGCTTTGATCCTTTCCTGTGAGACCAGTATTAGTTTCCGATACACCATTGCAGGTTCTATGTATTCCTTGGACATTCACATTGACGGTGAAACACTGAAATTACATCGGAATTAAATACAAAATGCACAATGCCACCTTAAGTGCAAAAGGAGTGAGACTTCTTATAATCTGTGCTTTGATCCTTTCCTATTAGACCAGTATTAGTTTCCGATACACCACTGTAGGTTCAATGTATTCCTTTTACACACACATTGACGATGAAACACTGATATTACATCTGAATTAAATACAAAAGGCACAATGCCACCTTAAGTACAAAAGGAGTGAGACTTCTTAAAGTCTGTGCTTTGATCTTTTTATATGAGACCAGTATTGGTTTCCGATACACCACTGCAGGTCCAATGTATTCCTTTTACATACACATTGACGATGAAACACTGAAATTACATCGGAATTAAATACAAAAGGCACAATGCCGCCTTAGTGCAAGAAGAGTGAGACTTCTTAGAGTCTGTGATTTGATCCTTTCCTGTGAGACCAGTATTCGTTTCCGATACACCACTGCAGGTTCAATGTATTCCTTTTACATACACATTGACAATGAAACACTGAAATTACATCGGAATTTAATACAAAAGGCACAATGCCTCCTTAAATGCAGGAAGATAGAGACTTCTTAAAGTCTGTGCTTTGATCCTTTCCTATGACACCAGTATTAGTTTCCGATACACCACTGCAGGTTCAATGTATTCCTTTTACATACACATTGACGATGAAACACTGAAATTACATCGGAATTAAATTCAAAAGACACAATGCCGCCTTAAGTGCAAGAAGATTGAGACTTGTTAGAGTCTGTGATTTGATCATTTCCTGTGAGACCAGTATTCGTGTCCGATACACCATTGCAGGTTCAATGTATTCCTTGGACCTTCACATTAACGACGAAACACAGAAATCGCGTCGGAATGAAATGCAAAAGGCACAATGCCGGCTTAAGTACAAGAATAGAGACTCTTCTTACAGTCGGTGCTTTAATCCTTTCCTGTGAGACCAGTATTAGTTTCCAATACACCACTGCAGGTTCTATGTATTCCTTGGATATTCACATTGACGATGAAACACTGAAATTACATCGGAATTAAATACAAAATGCACAATGCCACCTTCAGAGCAAAAGGAGTGAGACTTCTTATAGTCTGTGCTTTGATCATTTCCTATGAGACCAGTATTAGTTTCCGATACACCACTGCAGGTTCAATGTATTACTTTTACATACACATTGACGATGCAACACTGAGATTACATCGGAATTAAATACTAAAGGCACAATGCCACCTTAAGTACAAATGGAGTGAGACTTCTTAGAGTCTGTGCTTTGATCCTTTCCTGTGGGACCAGTATTCGTTTCCGATACACCACTGCAGGTTCAATGTATTCCTTGGACCTTCACATAAACGACGAAACACAGAAATCGCGTCGGAATTAAATTCAAAAGGCACAATGCCACCTTAAGTACAAGTATAGAGACTCTTCTTACAGTCGGTGCTTTGATCCTTTCCTGTGAGACAAGTATTAGTTTCCGATACACCACTGCAGATTCTATGTATTCCTTGGATATTCACATTGACGATGAAACACTGAAATTACATCGGAATTAAATGCAAAATGCTCACTGCCACCTTAAGTGCAAAAGGAGTGAGACTTCTTATAGTCTGTGCTTTGATCCTTTCCTATGAGACCAGTATTAGTTTGCGATACACCACTGCAGATTCAATGTATTCCTTTTACATACACATTGACGATGAAACACTGATATTATATCGGAATTAAATACAAAAGGCACAATGCCACCTTATGTACAAAAGGAGTGAGACATCTTAGAGTCTGTGCTTTGATCTTTTTCTGTGAGACCAGTATTCGTTTCCGATACACCACTGCAGGTTCAATGTATCCCTTGGACCTTCACATAAACGACGAAACACAGAAATCGCGTCGGATTTATATACAAAAGGCACAATGCCGCCTTAAGTACAAGAATAGAGCCTCTTCGTACAGTCTGTGCTTTGATCCTTTCCTGTGAGGCCAGTATTAGTTTCCCATACACCACTGCAGGTTGAATGTATTCCTTGGATATTCACACTGACGATGCAACACTGAAATTACATCGGAATTAAATACAAAATGCACAATGCCACCGTAAGTGCAAAAGGTGAGAGACTTCTTCCAGTCTGTGCTTTGTTCCTTTCCTATGAGACCAGTATTAGTTTCCGATACAGCACTGCAGGTTCAATGTATTCCTTTTACATACACTTTGACGATGAGACACTGATATTACATCGGAATTAAATATAAAGGGCACAATGCCGCCTTAAGTGCAAGAAGGGTGAGACTTCTTAGAGTCTGTGATTTGATCCTTTCCAGTGAGACCAGTATTCGTTTCCGATACACCACTGCAGGTTCAATGTATTCCTTGGACCTTCACATTAACGACGAAACACAGAAATCGCGTCTGAATTATATACAAAAGGCACAATGCCGCCTTAAGTACAAGAATAGAGCCTCTTCGTACAGTCTGTGCTATGATCCTTTCCTGTGAGGCCAGTATTAGTTTCCCATACACCACTGCAGGTTGAATGTATTCCTTGGATATTCACACTGACGATGCAACACTGAAATTACATCGGAATTAAATACAAAATGCACAATGCCACCTTAAGTGCAAAAGGAGTGAGACTTCTTATAGTCTGTGATTTGATCCTTTCCTATGAGACCAGTATTAGTTTCCGATACACCACTGTAGGTTCAATGTATTCCTTTTACATTCACATTGACGATGAAACACTGATATTACATCGGAATTAAATACAAAAGGCACAATGCTACCTTAAGTACAAAAGGAGTGAGTCTTCTTAGAGTCTGTGCTTTGATCCTTTCCTATGAGACCAGTATTGGTTTCCGATACACCACTGCAGGTCCAATGTATTCCTTTTACGTACACATTGACGATGAAACACTGAAATTACATCGGAATTTAATACAAAAGGACAAATGCCGCCTTAGTGCAAGAAGAGTGAGACTTCTTAGAGTCTGTGATTTGATCCTTTCCTGTGAGACCAGTATTCGTTTCCGATACACCACTGCAGGTTCAATGTATTCCTTTTACATACACATTGTCGATGAAACACTGAAATTACATCGCAATTAAATACAAAAGGCACAATGCCTCCGTAAATGCAAGAAGAGGGAGACTTCTTAAAGACTGTGCCTTGATCCTTTCCTATGAGACCAGTATTAGTTTCAGATACACCACTGCAGGTTCAATGTATTCCTTTTACAAACACATTGACGATGAAACACTGCAATTACATCGGAATTAAATACAAAAGGCACAATGCCGCCTTAAGTGCAAGAAGAGTGAGACTTCTTAGAGTCTGTGATTTGATCCTTTCCTGTGAGACCAGTATTCGTTTCCGATACACCACTGTAGGTTCAATGTATTCCTTGGAGCTTCACATTAACGACGAAACACAGAAATCGCGTCGGAATAAAATGCAAAAGGCACAATTCCGCCTTAAGTACAAGAATAGAGACTCTTCTTACAGTCGGTGCTTTGATCCTTTCCTGTGAGACCAGTATTAGTTTCCGATACACCACTGCAGGTTGTATGTATTCCTTGGATATTCACATTGACGATGAAACACTGAAATTACATCGGAATTAAATACAAAATGCACAATGCCACCTTAAGTGCAAAAGGAGTGAGACTTCTTATAGTCTGTGCTTTGATCATTTCCTATGAGACCAGTATTAGTTTCCGATACACCACTGCAGATTCAATGTATTCCTTTTACATACACATTGACGATGAAACACTGATATTACATAGGAATTAAATACAAAAGGCACAATGCCACCTTAAGTACAAAAGGAGTGAGACATCTTAGAGTCTGTGCTTTGATCCTTTCCTGTGAGACCAGTATTCGTTTCCGATACACCACTGTAGGTTCAATGTATTCCTCGGACCTTCACATAAACGACGAAACACAGAAATCACGTCGGAATTAAAAAAAAAAAAGGCACAATGCCGCCTTAAGTACAAGAATAGAGACCCTTCGTACAATCTGTGATTTAATCCTTTCCTGTGAGACCAGTATTAGTTTCCGAAACACCACTGCAGGTTCAATGTATTCCTTGGACCTTCACATTAACGACGAAACACAGAAATCGCGTCGGAATTATATACAAAAGGCACAATGCCGCCTTAAGTACAAGAATAGAGACTCTTCGTACAGTCTGTGCTTTGATCCTTTCCTGTGAGGCCAGTATTAGTTTCCCATACACCATTGCAGGTTGAATGTATTCCTTGGATGTTCACACTGACGATGCAACACTGAAATTACATCGGAATTAAATACAAAATGCACAATGCCACCTTAAGTGCAAAAGGAGTGAGACTTCTTATAGTCTGTGCTTTGATCCTTTCCTATGAGACCAGTATTAGTTTCCGATACACCACTGTAGGTTCAATGTTTTCCTTTTACATACACATTGACGATGAAACACTGATATTACATCGGAATTAAATACAAAAGGCACAATGCCACCTTAAGTACAAAAGGAGTGAGACTTCTTAGAGTCTGTGCTTTGATCCTTTCCTATGAGACCAGTATTGGTTTCCGATACACCACTGCAGGTCCAATGTATTCCTTTTACGTACACATTGACGATGAAACACTGAAATTACATCGGAATTAAATATAAAAGGACAAATGCCGCCTTAGTGCAAGAAGAGTGAGACTTCTTAGAGCCTGTGATTTGATCCTTTCCTGTGAGACCAGTATTCGTTTCGGATACACCACTGCAGGTTCAATGTATTCCTATTACATACACATTGACGATGAAACACTGAAATTACATCGCAATTAAATACAAAAGGCACAATGCCTCCTTAAATGCAAGAAGAGAGAGACTTCTTAAAGACTGTGCCTTGATCCTTTCCTATGAGACCAGTATTAGTTTCCGATACACCACTGCAGGTTCAATGTATTCCTTGGACCTTCACATTAACGACGAAACACAGAAATCGCGTCGGAATAAAATGCAAAAGGCACAATTCCGCCTTAAGTACAAGAATAGAGACTCTTCTTACAGTCGGTGCTTTGATCCTTTCCTGTGAGACCAGTATTAGTTCCCGATACACCTCTGCAGGTTGTATGTATTCCTTGGATATTCACATTGACGATGAAACACTGAAATTACATCGGAATTAAATACAAAATGCACAATGCCACCTTAAGTGCAAAAGGAGTGAGACTTCTTATAGTCTGTGCTTTGATCCTTTCCTATGAGACCAGTATTAGTTTCCGATACACCACTGTAGGTTCAATGTTTTCCTTTTACATACACATTGACGATGAAACACTGATATTACATCGGAATTAAATACAAAAGGCACAATGCCACCTTAAGTACAAAAGGAGTGAGACTTCTTAGAGTCTGTGCTTTGATCCTTTCCTATGAGACCAGTATTGGTTTCCGATACACCACTGCAGGTCCAATGTATTCCTTTTACGTACACATTGACGATGAAACACTGAAATTACATCGGAATTAAATATAAAAGGACAAATGCCGCCTTAGTGCAAGAAGAGTGAGACTTCTTAGAGCCTGTGATTTGATCCTTTCCTGTGAGACCAGTATTCGTTTCGGATACACCACTGCAGGTTCAATGTATTCCTATTACATACACATTGACGATGAAACACTGAAATTACATCGCAATTAAATACAAAAGGCACAATGCCTCCTTAAATGCAAGAAGAGAGAGACTTCTTAAAGACTGTGCCTTGATCCTTTCCTATGAGACCAGTATTAGTTTCCGATACACCACTGCAGGTTCAATGTATTCCTTGGACCTTCACATTAACGACGAAACACAGAAATCGCGTCGGAATAAAATGCAAAAGGCACAATTCCGCCTTAAGTACAAGAATAGAGACTCTTCTTACAGTCATTGCTTTGATCCTTTCCTGTGAGACCAGTATTAGTTTCCGATACACCACTGCAGGTTCAATGTATTCCTTGGACCTTCACATTAACGACGAAACACAGAAATCGCGTCGGAATAAAACGCAAAAGGCACAATGCCACCTTAAGTACAAGAATAGAGACTCTTCTTACAGTCATTGCTTTGATCCTTTCCTGTGAGACCAGTATTAGTTTCCGATACACCACTGCAGGTTCAATGTATTCCTTGGACCTTCACATAAACGACGAAACACAGAAATCGCGTCGGAATTAAATTCAAAAGGCACAATGCCACCTTAAGTACAAGAATAGAGACTCTTCTTACAGTCGGTGCTTTGATCCTTTCCTGTGAGACCAGTATTAGTTTCCGATACACCACTGCAGGTTGTATGTATTCCTTGGATATTCACATTGACGATGAAACACTGAAATTACATCGGAATTAAATACAAAATGCACAATGCCACCTTAAGTGCAAAAGGAGTGAGACTTCTTATAGTCTGTGCTTTGATCATTTCCTATGAGACCAGTATTTTTTTCCGATTCACCACTGCAGGTTCAATGTATTCCTTTTACATACACATTGACGATGAAACACTTATATTACATCGGAATTAAATACTAAAGGCACAATGCCACCTTAAGTACAAATGGAGTGAGACTACTTAGAGTCTGTGCTTTGATCCTTTCCTGTGAGACCAGTATTCGTTTCCGATACACCACTGCAGGTTCAATGTATTCCTTGGACCTTCACATAAACGACGAAACACAGAAATCGCGTCGGAATTAAATTCAAAAGGCACAATGCCACCTTAAGTACAAGAATAGAGACTCTTCTTACAGTCATTGCTTTGATCCTTTCCTGTGAGACCAGTATTAGTTTCCGATACACCACTGCAGGTTCAATGTATTCCTTGGACCTTCACATTAACGACGAAACACAGAAATCGCCTCGGAATAAAATGCAAAAGGCACAATTCCGCCTTAAGTACAAGAATAGAGACTCTTCTTACAGTCATTGCTTTGATCCTTTCCTGTGAGACCAGTATTAGTTTCCGATACACCACTGCAGGTTCAATGTATTCCTTGGACCTTCACATTAACGACGAAACACAGAAATCGCGTCGGAATAAAATGCAAAAGGCACAATGCCACCTTAAGTACAAGAATAGAGACTCTTCTTACAGTCATTGCTTTGATCCTTTCCTGTGAGACCAGTATTAGTTTCCGATACACCACTGCAGGTTGTATGTATTCCTTGGATATTCACATTGACGATGAAACACTGAAATTACATCGGAATTAAATACAAAATGCACAAAGCCACCTTAAGTGCAAAAGGAGTGAGACTTCTTATAGTCTGTGCTTTGATCTTTTCCTATGAGACCAGTATTTTTTTCCGATTCACCACTGCAGGTTCAATGTATTCCTTTTACATACACATTGACGATGAAACACTTATATTACATCGGAATTAAATACTAAAGGCACAATGCCACCTTAAGTACAAATGGAGTGAGACCACTTAGAGTCTGTGCTTTGATCCTTTCCTGTGAGACCAGTATTCGTTTCCGATACACCACTGCAGGTTCAATGTATTCCTTGGACATTCACATAAACGACGAAACACAGAAATCGCGTCGGAATTAAATTCAAAAGGCACAATGCCACCTTAAGTACAAGAATAGAGACTCTTCTTACAGTCATTGCTTTGATCCTTTCCTGTGAGACCAGTATTAGTTTCCGATACACCACTGCAGGTTGTATGTATTCCTTGGATATTCACATTGACGATGAAACACTGAAATTACATCGGAATTAAATACAAAATGCACAATGCCACCTTAAGTGCAAAAGGAGTGAGACTTCTTATAGTCTGTGCTTTGATCTTTTCCTATGAGACCAGTATTTTTTTCCGATTCACCACTGCAGGTTCAATGTATTCCTTTTACATACACATTGACGATGAAACACTTATATTACATCGGAATTAAATACTAAAGGCACAATGCCACCTTAAGTACAAATGGAGTGAGACCACTTAGAGTCTGTGCTTTGATCCTTTCCTGTGAGACCAGTATTAGTTTCCGATACACCACTGCAGGTTGTATGTATTCCTTGGACATTCACATTAACGACGAAACACAGAAATCGCGTCGGAATAAAATGCAAAAGGCACAATGCCACCTTAAGTACAAGAATAGAGACTCTTCTTACAGTCATTGCTTTGATCCTTTCCTGTGAGACCAGTATTAGTTTCCGATACACCACTGCAGGTTGTATGTATTCCTTGGATATTCACATTGACGATGAAACACTGAAATTACATCGGAATTAAATACAAAATGCACAATGCCACCTTAAGTGCAAAAGGAGTGAGACTTCTTATAGTCTGTGCTTTGATCATTTCCTATGACACCAGTATTTTTTTCCGATTCACCACTGCAGGTTCAATGTATTCCTTTTACATACACATTGACGATGAAACACTTATATTACATCGGAATTAAATACTAAAGGCACAATGCCACCTTAAGTACAAATGGAGTGAGACTACTTAGAGTCTGTGCTTTGATCCTTTCCTGTGAGACCAGTATTCGTTTCCGATATACCACTGCAGGTTCAATGTATTCCTTGGACATTCACATAAACGACGAAACACAGAAATCGCGTCGGAATTAAATTCAAAAGGCACAATGCCACCTTAAGTACAAGAATAGAGACTCTTCTTACAGTCATTGCTTTGATCCTTTCCTGTGAGACCAGTATTAGTTTCCGATACACCACTGCAGGTTCAATGTATTCCTTGGACCTTCACATTAACGACGAAACACAGAAATCGCGTCGGAATAAAATGCAAAAGGCACAATTCCGCCTTAAGTACAAGAATAGAGACTCTTCTTACAGTCGGTGCTTTGATCCTTTCCTGTGAGACCAGTATTAGTTTCCGATACACCACTGCAGGTTGTATGTATTCCTTGGATATTCACATTGACGATGAAACACTGAAATTACATCGGAATTAAATACAAAATGCACAAAGCCACCTTAAGTGCAAAAGGAGTGAGACTTCTTATAGTCTGTGCTTTGATCTTTTCCTATGAGACCAGTATTTTTTTCCGATTCACCACTGCAGGTTCAATGTATTCCTTTTACATACACATTGACGATGAAACACTTATATTACATCGGAATTAAATACTAAAGGCACAATGCCACCTTAAGTACAAATGGAGTGAGACCACTTAGAGTCTGTGCTTTGATCCTTTCCTGTGAGACCAGTATTCGTTTCCGATACACCACTGCAGGTTCAATGTATTCCTTGGACCTTCACATAAACGACGAAACACAGAAATCGCGTCGGAATTAAATTCAAAAGGCACAATGCCACCTTAAGTACAAGAATAGAGACTCTCCTTACAGTCATTGCTTTGATCCTTTCCTGTGAGACCAGTATTAGTTTCCGATACACCACTGCAGGTTCTATGTATTCCTTGGATATTCACAATGACGATGAAACACTGATATTACATCGGAATTAAATACAAAATGCTCAATGCCACCTTATGTGCAAAAGGAGTGAGACTTCTTATAGTCTGTGCTTTGATCCTTTCCTATGAGACCAGTATTAGTTTCTGATACACCACTGCAGATTCAATGTATTCCTTTTACATACACATTGACGATGAAACACTTACATTACATCGGAATTAAATACTAAAGGCACAATGCCACCTTAAGTACAAATGGAGTGAGACTACTTAGAGTCTGTGCTTTGATCCTTTCCTGTGAGACCAGTATTAGTTTCCGATACAATACTGCAGGTTCAATGTATTCCTTGGACCTTCACATTAACGACGAAACACAGAAATCGCGTCGGAATAAAATGCAAAAGGCACAATTCCGCCTTAAGTACAAGAATAGAGACTCTTCTTACAGTCATTGCTTTGATCCTTTCCTGTGAGACCAGTATTAGTTTCCGATACACCACTGCAGGTTCAATGTATTCCTTGGACCTTCACATAAACGACGAAACACAGAAATCGCGTTGGAATTAAATTCAAAAGGCACAATGCCACCTTAAGTACAAGAATAGAGACTCTTCTTACAGTCATTGCTTTGATCCTTTCCTGTGAGACCAGTATTAGTTTCCGATACACCACTGCAGGTTCTATGTATTCCTTGGATATTCACAATGACGATGAAACACTGATATTACATCGGAATTAAATACAAAATGCTCAATGCCACCTTATGTGCAAAAGGAGTGAGACATCTTATAGTCTGTGCTTTGATCCTTTCCTATGAGACCAGTATTAGTTTCTGATACACCACTGCAGATTCAATGTATTCCTTTTACATACACATTGACGATGAAACACTGATATTACATCGGAATTAAATACAAAAGGCACAATGCCACCTTAAGTACAAAAGGAGTGAGACATCATAGAGTCTGTGCTTTGATCCTTTCCTGTGAGACCAGTATTCGTTTCCGATACACCACTGTAGGTTCAATGTATTCCTTGGACCTTCACATAAACGACGAAACACAGAAATCGCGTCGGAATTAAAAAAAAAAAGGCACAATGCCGCCTTAAGTACAAGAATAGAGACCCTTCGTACAGTCTGTGCTTTGATCCTTTCCTGTGAGACCAGTATTAGTTTCCGATACACCATTGCAGGTTCTATGTATTCCTTGGACATTCACATTGACGATGAAACTCTGAAATTACATTGGAATTAAATTCAAAAGGCACAATGCCACCTTAAGTGCAAATGGAGTGAGACTTCTTATAAATTGTGCTTTGATCCTTTCCTATGAGACCTGAATTAGTTTCCGATACACCACTGCAGGTTCAATGTATTTCTTTTACATACACATTGACGATGAAACATTGAAATTACATCGGAATTAAATACAAAATGCACAATGCAACCTTAAGTGCAAAAGGAGTGAGATTTCTTATAGTCTGTGCTTTGATCCTTTCCTGTGAGACCAGTATTAGTTTCCGATACACCACTGCAGGTTCAATGTATTCCTTGGATATTCACATTGACGATGAAACACTGAAATTACATCGGAATTAAATACAAAATGCACAATGCCACCTTAAGTGCAAAAGGAGTTAGACTTCTTATAGTCTGTGCTTTGATCCTTTCCTATGAGACAAGTATTAGTTTCCGATACACTACTGCAGGTTCAATGTATTCCTTTTACATACACATTGACGATGAAACACTGATGTTACATCGGAATTAAATACAAAAGGCACAATGCCTCCTTAAATGCTAGAAGAGTGAGACTTCTTAAAGTCTGTGCTTTGATCCTTTCCTATGAGACCAGTATTAGTTTCCGATACACCACTGCAGGTTCAATGTATTCCTTGGACCTTCACATTAACGACGAAACACAGAAATCGCGTTGGAATTAAATGCAAATGGCACAATGCCGCCTTAAGTACAAGAATAGAGACTCTCCTTACGGTCGGTGCTTTGATCCTTTCCTGTGAGACCAGTATTAGTTTCCGATACACCACTGCAGGTTCAATGTATTCCTTGGATATTCACATTGACGATGAAACACTGAAATTACATCGGAATTAAATACAAAATGCACAATGCCACCTTAAGTGCACAAGGAGTTAGACTTCTTATAGTCTGTGCTTTGATCCTTTCCTATGAGACAAGTATTAGTTTCCGATACACTACTGCAGGTTCAATGTATTCCTTTTACATACACATTGACGATGAAACACTGATGTTACATCGGAATTAAATACAAAAGGCACAATGCCACATTAAGTACAAAAGGAGTGAGACTTCTTAGGGTCTGTGCTTTGATCCTTTCCTATGAGACCAGTATTAGTTTCCGATACACCACTGCAGGTTCAATGTATTCCTTTTACATACACATTGACGATGAAACACTGAAATAACATCGGAATTAAATACAAAAGGCACAATGCCTCCTTAAATGCTAGAAGAGTGAGACTTCTTAAAGTCTGTGCTTTGATCCTTTCCTATGAGACCAGTATTAGTTTCCAATACACCACTGCAGGTTCAATGTATTCCTTTTACATACACATTGACGATGAAACACTGAAATTACATCGGAATTAAATACAAAAGGCACAATGCCGCCTTAAGTGCAAGAAGAGTGAGACTTCTTAGAGTCTGTGATTTGATCCATTCCTGTGAGACCAGTATTCGTTTCCAATACACCACTGCAGGTTCAATGTATTCCTTTTACATACACATTGACGATGAAACACTGAAATTACATCGGAATTAAGTACAAAAGGCACAATGCCGCCTTAAGTGCAAGAAGAGTGAGACTTCTTAGAGTCTGTGATTTGATTCTTTCCTGTGAGACCAGTATTCGTTTCCAATACACCACTGCAGGTTCAATGTATTCCTTTTACATACACATTGACGATGAAACACTGAAATTACATCGGAATTAAATACAAAAGGCACAATGCCGCCTTAAGTGCAAGAAGAGTGAGACTTCTTAGAGTCTGTGATTTGATTCTTTCCTGTGAGACCAGTATTCGTTTCCAATACACCACTGCAGGTTCAATGTATTCCTTTTACATACACATTGACGATGAAACACTGAAATTACATCGGAATTAAATACAAAAGGCACAATGCCGCCTTAAGTGCAAAAAGAGTGAGACTTCTTAGAGTCTGTGATTTGATCCTTTCCTGTGAAACCAGTATTCGTTTCCAATACACCACTGCAGGTTCAATGTATTCCTTTTACATACACATTGACGATGAAACACTGAAATTACATCGGAATTAAATACAAAAGGCACAATGCCGTCTTAAGTGCAAGAAGAGTGAGACTTCTTAGAGTCTGTGATTTGATCCTTTCCTATGAGACCAGTATTCGTTTTCAATACACCACTGCAGGTTCAATGTATTCCTTTTACATACACATTGACGATGAAACACTGAAATTACATCGGAATTAAATACAAAAGGCACAATGCCGCCTTAAGTGCAAGAAGAGTGAGACTTCTTAGAGTCTGTGATTTGATTCTTTCCTGTGAGACCAGTATTCGTTTCCAATACACCACTGCAGGTTCAATGTATTCCTTTTACATACACATTGACGATGAAACACTGAAATTACATCGGAATTAAATACAAAAGGCACAATGCCGCCTTAAGTGGAAGAAGAGTGAGACTTCTTAGAGTCTGTGATTTGATTCTTTCCTGTGAGACCAGTATTCGTTTCCAATACACCACTGCAGGTTCAATGTATTCCTTTTACATACACATTGACGATGAAACACTGAAATTACATCGGAATTAAATACAAAAGGCACAATGCCGCCTTAAGTGCAAGAAGAGTGAGACTTCTTAGAGTCTGTGATTTGATTCTTTCCTGTGAGACCAGTATTCGTTTCCAATACACCACTGCAGGTTCAATGTATTCCTTTTACATACACATTGACGATGAAACACTGAAATTACATCGGAATTAAATACAAAAGGCACAATGCCGCCTTAAGTGCAAGAAGAGTGAGACTTCTTAGAGTCTGTGATTTGATTCTTTCCTGTGAGACCAGTATTCGTTTCCAATACACCACTGCAGGTTCAATGTATTCCTTTTACATACACATTGACGATGAAACACTGAAATTACATCGGAATTAAATACAAAAGGCACAATGCCGCCTTAAGTGCAAGAAGAGTGAGACTTCTTAGAGTCTGTGATTTGATTCTTTCCTGTGAGACCAGTATTCGTTTCCAATACACCACTGCAGGTTCAATGTATTCCTTTTACATACACATTGACGATGAAACACTGAAATTACATCGGAATTAAATACAAAAGGCACAATGCCGCCTTAAGTGCAAGAAGAGTGAGACTTCTTAGAGTCTGTGATTTGATCCTTTCCTGTGAGACCACTATTCGTTTCCAATACACCACTGCAGGTTCAATGTATTCCTTTTACATACACATTGACGATGAAACACTGAAATTACATCGGAATTAAATACAAAAGGCACAATGCCGCCTTAAGTGCAAGAAGAGTGAGACTTCTTAGAGTCTGTGATTTGATTCTTTCCTGTGAGACCAGTATTCGTTTCCAATACACCACTGCAGGTTCAATGTATTCCTTTTACATACACATTGACGATGAAACACTGAAATTACATCGGAATTAAATACAAAAGGCACAATGCCGCCTTAAGTGCAAGAAGAGTGAGACTTCTTAGAGTCTGTGATTTGATCCTTTCCTGTGAGACCAGTATTCGTTTCCAATACACCACTGCAGGTTCAATGTATTCCTTTTACATACACATTGACGATGAAACACTGAAATTACATCGGAATTAAATACAAAAGGCACAATGCCGCCTTAAGTGCAAGAAGAGTGAGACTTCTTAGAGTCTGTGATTTGATTCTTTCCTGTGAGACCAGTATTCGTTTCCAATACACCACTGCAGGTTCAATGTATTCCTTTTACATACACATTGACGATGAAACACTGAAATTACATCGGAATTAAATACAAAAGGCACAATGCCGCCTTAAGTGCAAGAAGAGTGAGACTTCTTAGAGTCTGTGATTTGATTCTTTCCTGTGAGACCAGTATTCGTTTCCAATACACCACTGCAGGTTCAATGTATTCCTTTTACATACACATTGACGATGAAACACTGAAATTACATCGGAATTAAATACAAAAGGCACAATGCCGCCTTAAGTGCAAGAAGAGTGAGACTTCTTAGAGTCTGTGATTTGATCCTTTCCTGTGAGACCAGTATTCGTTTCCAGTACACCACTGCAGGTTCAATGGATTCCTTTTACATACACATTGACGATGAAACACTGAAATTACATCGGAATTAAATACAAAAGGCACAATGCCGCCTTAAGTGCAAGAAGAGTGAGACTTCTTAGAGTCTGTGATTTGATTCTTTCCTGTGAGACCAGTATTCGTTTCCAATACACCACTGCAGGTTCAATGTATTCCTTTTACATACACATTGACGATGAAACACTGAAATTACATCGGAATTAAATACAAAAGGCACAATGCCTCCTTAAATGCTAGAAGAGTGAGACTTGTTGGAGTCTGTGATTTGATCCTTTCCTGTGAGACCAGTATTAGTTTCCGATACACCACTGCAGGTTCAATGTATTCCTTGGACCTTCACATTAACGACGAAGCACAGAAATCGCGTCGGAATTAAATGCAGAAGGCACAATGCCGCCTTAAGTACAAGAATAGAGACTCTCCTTACAGTCGGTGCTTTGATCCTTTCCTGTGAGACCAGTATTAGTTTCCGATACACCACTGCAGGTTCAATGTATTCCTTGGATATTCACATTGACGATGAAACACTGAAATTACATCGGAATTAAATACAAAATGCACAATGCCAGCTTAAGTGCAAAAGGAGTTAGACTTCTTATAGTCTGTGCTTTGATCCTTTCCTATGAGACAAGTATTAGTTTCCGATACACTACTGCAGGTTCAATGTATTCCTTTTACATACACATTGACGATGAAACACTGATGTTACATCGGAATTAAATACAAAAGGCACAATGCCACATTAAGTACAAAAGGAGTGAGACTTCTTAGAGTCTGTGCTTTGATCCTTTCCTATGAGACCAGTATTAGTTTCCGATACACCACTGCAGGTTCAATGTATTCCTTTTACATACACATTGACGATGAAACACTGAAATAACATCGGAATTAAATACAAAAGGCACAATGCCTCCTTAAATGCTAGAAGAGTGAGACTTCTTAAAGTCTGTGCTTTGATCCTTTCCTATGAGACCAGTATTAGTTTCCAATACACCACTGCCGGTTCAATGTATTCCTTTTACATACACATTGACGATGAAACACTGAAATAACATCGGAATTAAATACAAAAGGCACAATGCCGACTTAAGTGCAAGAAGAGTGAGACTTCTTAGAGTCTGTGATTTGATTCTTTCCTGTGAGACCAGTATTCGTTTCCAATACACCACTGCAGGTTCAATGTACTCCTTTTACATACACATTGACGATGAAACACTGAAATTACATCGGAATTAAATACAAAAGGCACAATGCCGCCTTAAGTGCAAGAAGAGTGAGACTTCTTAGAGTCTGTGATTTGATTCTTTCCTGTGAGACCAGTATTCGTTTCCAATACACCACTGCAGGTTCAATGTATTCCTTTTAGATACACATTGACGATGAAACACTGAAATTACATCGGAATTAAATACAAAAGGCACAATGCCGCCTTAAGTGCAAGAAGAGTGAGACTTCTTAGAGTCTGTGATTTGATCCTTTCCTGTGAGACCAGTATTCGTTTCCAATACACCACTGCAGATTCAATGTATTCCTTTTACATACACATTGACGATGAAACACTGAAATTACATCGGAATTAAATACAAAAGGCACAATGCCGCCTTAAGTGCAAGAAGAGTTAGACTTCTTAGAGTCTGTGATTTGATTCTTTACTGTGAGACCAGTATTCGTTTCCAATACACCACTGCAGGTTCAATGTATTCCTTTTACATACACATTGACGATGAAACACTGAAATTACATCGGAATTAAATACAAAAGGCACAATGCCGCCTTAAGTGCAAGAAGAGTGAGACTTCTTAGAGTCTGTGATTTGATTCTTTCCTGTGAGACCAGTATTCGTTTCCAATACACCACTGCAGGTTCAATGTATTCCTTTTACATACACATTGACGATGAAACACTGAAATTACATCGGAATTAAATACAAAAGGCACAATGCCGCCTTAAGTGCAAGAAGAGTGAGACTTCTTAGAGTCTGTGATTTGATTCTTTCCTGTGAGACCAGTATTCGTTTCCAATACACCACTGCAGGTTCAATGTATTCCTTTTACATACACATTGACGATGAAACACTGAAATTACATCGGAATTAAATACAAAAGGCACAATGCCGCCTTAAGTGCAAGAAGAGTGAGACTTCTTAGAGTCTGTGATTTGATTCTTTCCTGTGAGACCAGTATTCGTTTCCAATACACCACTGCAGGTTCAATGTATTCCTTTTACATACACATTGACGATGAAACACTGAAATTACATCGGAATTAAATACAAAAGGCACAATGCCGCCTTAAGTGCAAGAAGAGTGAGACTTCTTAGAGTCTGTGATTTGATTCTTTCCTGTGAGACCAGTATTCGTTTCCAATACACCACTGCAGGTTCAATGTATTCCTTTTACATACACATTGACGATGAAACACTGAAATTACATCGGAATTAAATACAAAAGGCACAATGCCGCCTTAAGTGCAAGAAGAGTGAGACTTCTTAGAGTCTGTGATTTGATTCTTTCCTGTGAGACCAGTATTCGTTTCCAATACACCACTGCAGGTTCAATGTATTCCTTTTACATACAAATTGACGATGAAACACTGAAATTACATCGGAATTAAATACAAAAGGCACAATGCCGCCTTAAGTGCAAGAAGAGTGAGACTTCTTAGAGTCTGTGATTTGATTCTTTCCTGTGAGACCAGTATTCGTTTCCAATACACCACTGCAGGTTCAATGTATTCCTTTTACATACACATTGACGATGAAACACTGAAATTACATCGGAATTAAATACAAAAGGCACAATGCCGCCTTAAGTGCAAGAAGAGTGAGACTTCTTATAGTCTGTGCTTTGATCCTTTCCTATGAGACAAGTATTAGTTTCCGATACACTACTGCAGGTTCAATGTATTCCTTTTACATACACATTGACGATGAAACACTGATGTTACATCGGAATTAAATACAAAAGGCACAATGCCACATTAAGTACAAAAGGAGTGAGACGTCTTAGAGTCTGTGCTTTGATCCTTTCCTATGAGACCAGTATTAGTTTCCGATACACCACTGCAGGTTCAATGTATTCCTTTTCCATACACATTGACGATGAAACACTGAAATAACATCGGAATTAAATACAAATGGCACAATGCCTCCTTAAATGCTAGAAGAGTGAGACTTCTTAAAGTCTGTGCTTTGATCCTTTCCTATGAGACCAGTATTAGTTTCCAATACACCACTGCAGGTTCAATGTATTCCTTTTACATACACATTGACGATGAAACACTGAAATAACATCGGAATTAAATACAAAAGGCACAAAGCCGCCTTAAGTGCAAGAAGAGTGAGACTTCTTAGAGTCTGTGATTTGATTCTTTCCTGTGAGACCAGTATTAGTTTCCGATACACCACTGCAGGTTCAATGTATTCCTTTTACATACACATTGACGATGAAACACTGAAATAACATCGGAATTAAATACAAAAGGCACAATGCCTCCTTAAATGCTAGAAGAGTGAGACTTCTTAAAGTCTGTGCTTTGATCCTTTCCTATGAGACCAGTATTAGTTTCCAATACACCACTGCAGGTTCAATGTATTCCTTTTACATACAAATTGACGATGAAACACTGAAATTACATCGGAATTAAATACAAAAGGCACAATGCCGCCTTAAGTGCAAGAAGAGTGAGACTTCTTAGAGTCTGTGATTTGATTCTTTCCTGTGAGACCAGTATTCGTTTCCAATACACCACTGCAGGTTCAATGTATTCCTCTTACATACACATTGACGATGAAACACTGAAATTACATCGGAATTAAATACAAAAGGCACAATGCCGCCTTAAGTGCAAGAAGAGTGAGACTTCTTAGAGTCTGTGATTTGATTCTTTCCTGTGAGACCAGTATTCGTTTCCGATACACCACTGCAGGTTCAATGTATTCC
Source organism: Schistocerca serialis cubense (assembly GCF_023864345.2). Lineage (NCBI taxonomy): Eukaryota > Metazoa > Arthropoda > Insecta > Orthoptera > Acrididae > Schistocerca > Schistocerca serialis. The sequence goes on from NC_064641.1 coordinate 969,883,276, forward strand.
TTGGACCTTCACATTAACGACGAAACACAGAAATCGCGTCGGAATTAAATGCAAAAGGCACATTCCGCCTTGAGTACAAGAATAGAGACTCTCCTTACTGTCGGTGCTTTGATCCTTTCCTGTGAGACCAGTATTAGTTTCCGATACACCACTGCAGGTTCAATGTATTCCTTGGATATTCACATTGACGATGAAACACTGAAATTACATCGGAATTAAATACAAAATGAACAATGCCACCTTAAGTGCAAAAGGAGTTAGACTTCTTATAGTCTGTGCTTTGATCCTTTCCTATGAGACAAGTATTAGTTTCCGATACACTACTGCAGGTTCAATGTATTCCTTTTACATACACATTGACGATGAAACACTGATGTTACATCGGAATTAAATACAAAAGGCACAATGCCACATTAAGTACAAAAGGAGTGAGACTTCTTAGAGTCTGTGCTTTGATCCTTTCCTATGAGACCAGTATTAGTTTCCGATACACCACTGCAGGTTCAATGTATTCCTTTTACATACACATTGACGATGAAACACTGAAATTACATCGGAATTAAATACAAAAGGCACAATGCCGCCTTAAGTGCAAGAAGAGTGAGACTTCTTAGAGTCTGTGATTTGATCCTTTCCTGTGAGACCAGTATTCGTTTCCAATACACCACTGCAGGTTCAATGTATTCCTTTTACATACACATTGACGATGAAACACTGAAATTACATCGGAATTAAATACAAAAGGCACAATGCCGCCTTAAGTGCAAGAAGAGTGAGACTTCTTAGAGTCTGTGATTTGATTCTTTCCTGTGAGACCAGTATTCGTTTCCAATACACCACTGCAGGTTCAATGTATTCCTTTTACATACACATTGACGATGAAACACTGAAATTACATCGGAATTAAATACAAAAGGCACAATGCCGCCTTAAGTGCAAGAAGAGTGAGACTTCTTAGAGTCTGTGATTTGATTCTTTCCTGTGAGACCAGTATTCGTTTCCAATACACCACTGCAGGTTCAATGTATTCCTTTTACATACACATTGACGATGAAACACTGAAATTACATCGGAATTAAATACAAAAGGCACAATGCCGCCTTAAGTGCAAGAAGAGTGAGACTTCTTAGAGTCTGTGATTTGATCCTTTCCTGTGAGACCAGTATTCGTTTCCAGTACACCACTGCAGGTTCAATGGATTCCTTTTACATACACATTGACGATGAAACACTGAAATTACATCGGAATTAAATACAAAAGGCACAATGCCGCCTTAAGTGCAAGAAGAGTGAGACTTCTTAGAGTCTGTGATTTGATTCTTTCCTGTGAGACCAGTATTCGTTTCCAATACACCACTGCAGGTTCAATGTATTCCTTTTACATACACATTGACGATGAAACACTGAAATTACATCGGAATTAAATACAAAAGGCACAATGCCTCCTTAAATGCTAGAAGAGTGAGACTTGTTGGAGTCTGTGATTTGATCCTTTCCTGTGAGACCAGTATTAGTTTCCGATACACCACTGCAGGTTCAATGTATTCCTTGGACCTTCACATTAACGACGAAGCACAGAAATCGCGTCGGAATTAAATGCAGAAGGCACAATGCCGCCTTAAGTACAAGAATAGAGACTCTCCTTACAGTCGGTGCTTTGATCCTTTCCTGTGAGACCAGTATTAGTTTCCGATACACCACTGCAGGTTCAATGTATTCCTTGGATATTCACATTGACGATGAAACACTGAAATTACATCGGAATTAAATACAAAATGCACAATGCCAGCTTAAGTGCAAAAGGAGTTAGACTTCTTATAGTCTGTGCTTTGATCCTTTCCTATGAGACAAGTATTAGTTTCCGATACACTACTGCAGGTTCAATGTATTCCTTTTACATACACATTGACGATGAAACACTGATGTTACATCGGAATTAAATACAAAAGGCACAATGCCACATTAAGTACAAAAGGAGTGAGACTTCTTAGAGTCTGTGCTTTGATCCTTTCCTATGAGACCAGTATTAGTTTCCGATACACCACTGCAGGTTCAATGTATTCCTTTTACATACACATTGACGATGAAACACTGAAATAACATCGGAATTAAATACAAAAGGCACAATGCCTCCTTAAATGCTAGAAGAGTGAGACTTCTTAAAGTCTGTGCTTTGATCCTTTCCTATGAGACCAGTATTAGTTTCCAATACACCACTGCCGGTTCAATGTATTCCTTTTACATACACATTGACGATGAAACACTGAAATAACATCGGAATTAAATACAAAAGGCACAATGCCGACTTAAGTGCAAGAAGAGTGAGACTTCTTAGAGTCTGTGATTTGATTCTTTCCTGTGAGACCAGTATTCGTTTCCAATACACCACTGCAGGTTCAATGTATTCCTTTTACATACACATTGACGATGAAACACTGAAATTACATCGGAATTAAATACAAAAGGCACAATGCCGCCTTAAGTGCAAGAAGAGTGAGACTTCTTAGAGTCTGTGATTTGATTCTTTCCTGTGAGACCAGTATTCGTTTCCAATACACCACTGCAGGTTCAATGTATTCCTTTTAGATACACATTGACGATGAAACACTGAAATTACATCGGAATTAAATACAAAAGGCACAATGCCGCCTTAAGTGCAAGAAGAGTGAGACTTCTTAGAGTCTGTGATTTGATCCTTTCCTGTGAGACCAGTATTCGTTTCCAATACACCACTGCAGATTCAATGTATTCCTTTTACATACACATTGACGATGAAACACTGAAATTACATCGGAATTAAATACAAAAGGCACAATGCCGCCTTAAGTGCAAGAAGAGTTAGACTTCTTAGAGTCTGTGATTTGATTCTTTACTGTGAGACCAGTATTCGTTTCCAATACACCACTGCAGGTTCAATGTATTCCTTTTACATACACATTGACGATGAAACACTGAAATTACATCGGAATTAAATACAAAAGGCACAATGCCGCCTTAAGTGCAAGAAGAGTGAGACTTCTTAGAGTCTGTGATTTGATTCTTTCCTGTGAGACCAGTATTCGTTTCCAATACACCACTGCAGGTTCAATGTATTCCTTTTACATACACATTGACGATGAAACACTGAAATTACATCGGAATTAAATACAAAAGGCACAATGCCGCCTTAAGTGCAAGAAGAGTGAGACTTCTTAGAGTCTGTGATTTGATTCTTTCCTGTGAGACCAGTATTCGTTTCCAATACACCACTGCAGGTTCAATGTATTCCTTTTACATACACATTGACGATGAAACACTGAAATTACATCGGAATTAAATACAAAAGGCACAATGCCGCCTTAAGTGCAAGAAGAGTGAGACTTCTTAGAGTCTGTGATTTGATTCTTTCCTGTGAGACCAGTATTCGTTTCCAATACACCACTGCAGGTTCAATGTATTCCTTTTACATACACATTGACGATGAAACACTGAAATTACATCGGAATTAAATACAAAAGGCACAATGCCGCCTTAAGTGCAAGAAGAGTGAGACTTCTTAGAGTCTGTGATTTGATTCTTTCCTGTGAGACCAGTATTCGTTTCCAATACACCACTGCAGGTTCAATGTATTCCTTTTACATACACATTGACGATGAAACACTGAAATTACATCGGAATTAAATACAAAAGGCACAATGCCGCCTTAAGTGCAAGAAGAGTGAGACTTCTTAGAGTCTGTGATTTGATTCTTTCCTGTGAGACCAGTATTCGTTTCCAATACACCACTGCAGGTTCAATGTATTCCTTTTACATACAAATTGACGATGAAACACTGAAATTACATCGGAATTAAATACAAAAGGCACAATGCCGCCTTAAGTGCAAGAAGATTGAGACTTCTTAGAGTCTGTGATTTGATTCTTTCCTGTGAGACCAGTATTCGTTTCCAATACACCACTGCAGGTTCAATGTATTCCTTTTACATACACATTGACGATGAAACACTGAAATTACATCGGAATTAAATACAAAAGGCACAATGCCGCCTTAAGTGCAAGAAGAGTGAGACTTCTTATAGTCTGTGCTTTGATCCTTTCCTATGAGACAAGTATTAGTTTCCGATACACTACTGCAGGTTCAATGTATTCCTTTTACATACACATTGACGATGAAACACTGATGTTACATCGGAATTAAATACAAAAGGCACAATGCCACATTAAGTACAAAAGGAGTGAGACGTCTTAGAGTCTGTGCTTTGATCCTTTCCTATGAGACCAGTATTAGTTTCCGATACACCACTGCAGGTTCAATGTATTCCTTTTCCATACACATTGACGATGAAACACTGAAATAACATCGGAATTAAATACAAATGGCACAATGCCTCCTTAAATGCTAGAAGAGTGAGACTTCTTAAAGTCTGTGCTTTGATCCTTTCCTATGAGACCAGTATTAGTTTCCAATACACCACTGCAGGTTCAATGTATTCCTTTTACATACACATTGACGATGAAACACTGAAATAACATCGGAATTAAATACAAAAGGCACAAAGCCGCCTTAAGTGCAAGAAGAGTGAGACTTCTTAGAGTCTGTGATTTGATTCTTTCCTGTGAGACCAGTATTAGTTTCCGATACACCACTGCAGGTTCAATGTATTCCTTTTACATACACATTGACGATGAAACACTGAAATAACATCGGAATTAAATACAAAAGGCACAATGCCTCCTTAAATGCTAGAAGAGTGAGACTTCTTAAAGTCTGTGCTTTGATCCTTTCCTATGAGACCAGTATTAGTTTCCAATACACCACTGCAGGTTCAATGTATTCCTTTTACATACAAATTGACGATGAAACACTGAAATTACATCGGAATTAAATACAAAAGGCACAATGCCGCCTTAAGTGCAAGAAGAGTGAGACTTCTTAGAGTCTGTGATTTGATTCTTTCCTGTGAGACCAGTATTCGTTTCCAATACACCACTGCAGGTTCAATGTATTCCTCTTACATACACATTGACGATGAAACACTGAAATTACATCGGAATTAAATACAAAAGGCACAATGCCGCCTTAAGTGCAAGAAGAGTGAGACTTCTTAGAGTCTGTGATTTGATTCTTTCCTGTGAGACCAGTATTCGTTTCCGATACACCACTGCAGGTTCAATGTATTCCTTGGACCTTCACATTAACGACGAAACACAGAAATCGCGTCGGAATTAAATGCAAAAGGCACATTCCGCCTTGAGTACAAGAATAGAGACTCTCCTTACTGTCGGTGCTTTGATCCTTTCCTGTGAGACCAGTATTAGTTTCCGATACACCACTGCAGGTTCAATGTATTCCTTGGATATTCACATTGACGATGAAACACTGAAATTACATCGGAATTAAATACAAAATGAACAATGCCACCTTAAGTGCAAAAGGAGTTAGACTTCTTATAGTCTGTGCTTTGATCCTTTCCTATGAGACAAGTATTAGTTTCCGATACACTACTGCAGGTTCAATGTATTCCTTTTACATACACATTGACGATGAAACACTGATGTTACATCGGAATTAAATACAAAAGGCACAATGCCACATTAAGTACAAAAGGAGTGAGACTTCTTAGAGTCTGTGCTTTGATCCTTTCCTATGAGACCAGTATTAGTTTCCGATACACCACTGCAGGTTCAATGTATTCCTTTTACATACACATTGACGATGAAACACTGAAATTACATCGGAATTAAATACAAAAGGCACAATGCCGCCTTAAGTGCAAGTAGAGTGAGACTTCTTAGAGTCTGTGATTTGATTCTTTCCTGTGAGACCAGTATTCGTTTCCAATACACCACTGCAGGTTCAATGTATTCCTTTTACATACACATTGACGATGAAACACTGAAATTACATCGGAATTAAATACAAAAGGCACAATGCCGCCTTAAGTGCAAGAAGAGTGAGACTTCTTAGAGTCTGTGATTTGATTCTTTCCTGTGAGACCAGTATTCGTTTCCGATACACCACTGCAGGATCAATGTATTCCTTGGACCTTCACATTAACGACGAAACACAGAAATCGCGTCGGAATTAAATGCAAAAGGCACAATGCCGCCTTGAGTACAAGAATAGAGACTCTCCTTACAGTCGGTGCTTTGATCCTTTCCTGTGAGACCAGTATTAGTTTCCGATACACCACTGCAGGTTCAATGTATTCCTTTTACATAGACATTGACGATGAAACACTGAAATTACATCGGAATTAAATACAAAAGGCACAATGCAGACTAAAGTGCAAGAAGAGTGAGACTTCTTAGAGTCTGTGATTTGATTCTTTCCTGTGAGACCAGTATCCGTTTCCAATACACCACTGCAGGTTCAATGTATTCCTTTTACATACACATTGACGATGAAACACTGAAATTACATCGGAATTAAATACAAAAGGCACAATGCCTCCTTAAATGCTAGAAGAGTGAGACTTGTTAGAGTCTGTGATTTGATCCTTTCCTGTGAGACCAGTATTAGTTTCCGATACACCACTGCAGGTTCAATGTATTCCTTGGACCTTCACATTAACGACGAAACACAGAAATCGCGTCGGAATTAAATGCAAAAGGCACAATGCCGCCTTAAGTACAAGAATAGAGACTCTCCTTACAGTCGGTGCTTTGATCCTTTCCTGTGAGACCAGTATTAGTTTCCGATACACCACTGCAGGTTCAATGTATTCCTTGGATATTCACATTGACGATGAAACACTGAAATTACATCGGAATTAAATACAAAATGCACAATTCCACCTTAAGTGCAAAAGGAGTTAGACTTCTTATAGTCTGTGCTTTGATCCTTTCCTATGAGACAATTATTAGTTTCCGATACACTACTGCAGGTTCAATGTATTCCTTTTACATACACATTGACGATGAAACACTGAAATTACATCGGAATTAAATACAAAAGGCACAATGCCTCCTTAAATGCTAGAAGAGTGAGACTTCTTAAAGTCTGTGCTTTGATCCATTCCTATGAGACCAGTATTAGTTTCCAATACACCACTGCAGGTTCAATGTATTCCTTTTACATACACATTGACGATGAAACACTGAAATTACATCGGAATTAAATACAAAAGGCACAATGCCGCCTTAAGTGCAAGAAGAGTGAGACTTCTTAGAGTCTGTGATTTGATTCTTTCCTGTGAGACCAATATTCGTTTCCAATACACCACTGCAGGTTCAATGTATTCCTTTTACATACACATTGACGATGAAAAACTGAAATTACATCGGAATTAAATACAAAAGGCACAATGCCTCCTTAAATGCTAGAAGAGTGAGACTTCTTAAAGTCTGTGCTTTGATCCTTTCCTATGAGACCAGTATTAGTTTCCAATACACCACTGCAGGTTCAATGTATTCCTTTTACATACAAATTGACGATGAAACACTGAAATTACATCGGAATTAAATACAAAAGGCACAATGCCGCCTTAAGTGCAAGAAGAGTGAGACTTCTTAGAGTCTGTGATTTGATTCTTTCCTGTGAGACCAGTATTCGTTTCCAATACACCACTGCAGGTTCAATGTATTCCTTTTACATACACATTGACGATGAAACACTGAAATTACATCGGAATTAAATACAAAAGGCACAATGCCGCCTTAAGTGCAAGAAGAGTGAGACTTCTTATAGTCTGTGCTTTGATCCTTTCCTATGAGACAAGTATTAGTTTCCGATACACTACTGCAGGTTCAATGTATTCCTTTTACATACACATTGACGATGAAACACTGATGTTACATCGGAATTAAATACAAAAGGCACAATGCCACATTAAGTACAAAAGGAGTGAGACTTCTTAGAGTCTGTGCTTTGATCCTTTCCTATGAGACCAGTATTAGTTTCCGATACACCACTGCAGGTTCAATGTATTCCTTTTACATACACATTGACGATGAAACACTGAAATAACATCGGAATTAAATACAAAAGGCACAATGCCTCCTTAAATGCTAGAAGAGTGAGACTTCTTAAAGTCTGTGCTTTGATCCTTTCCTATGAGACCAGTATTAGTTTCCAATACACCACTGCAGGTTCAATGTATTCCTTTTACATACACATTGACGATGAAACACTGAAATAACATCGGAATTAAATACAAAAGGCACAATGCCGCCTTAAGTGCAAGAAGAGTGAGACTTCTTAGAGTCTGTGATTTGATTCTTTCCTGTGAGACCAGTATTAGTTTCCGATACACCACTGCAGGTTCAATGTATTCCTTTTACATACACATTGACGATGAAACACTGAAATAACATCGGAATTAAATACAAAAGGCACAATGCCTCCTTAAATGCTAGAAGAGTGAGACTTCTTAAAGTCTGTGCTTTGATCCTTTCCTATGAGACCAGTATTAGTTTCCAATACACCACTGCAGGTTCAATGTATTCCTTTTACATACAAATTGACGATGAAACACTGAAATTACATCGGAATTAAATACAAAAGGCACAATGCCGCCTTAAGTGCAAGAAGAGTGAGACTTCTTAGAGTCTGTGATTTGATTCTTTCCTGTGAGACCAGTATTCGTTTCCAATACACCACTGCAGGTTCAATGTATTCCTTTTACATACACATTGACGATGAAACACTGAAATTACATCGGAATTAAATACAAAAGGCACAATGCCGCCTTAAGTGCAAGAAGAGTGAGACTTCTTAGAGTCTGTGATTTGATTCTTTCCTGTGAGACCAGTATTCGTTTCCGATACACCACTGCAGGTTCAATGTATTCCTTGGACCTTCACATTAACGACGAAACACAGAAATCGCGTCGGAATTAAATGCAAAAGGCACAATGCCGCCTTGAGTACAAGAATAGAGACTCTCCTTACAGTCGGTGCTTTGATCCTTTCCTGTGAGACCAGTATTAGTTTCCGATACACCACTGAAGGTTCAATGTATTCCTTGGATATTCACATTGACGATGAAACACTGAAATTACATCGGAATTAAATACAAAATGAACAATGCCACCTTAAGTGCAAAAGGAGTTAGACTTCTTATAGTCTGTGCTTTGATCCTTTCCTATGAGACAAGTATTAGTTTCCGATACACTACTGCAGGTTCAATGTATTCCTTTTACATACACATTGACGATGAAACACTGATGTTACATCGGAATTAAATACAAAATGCACAATGCAACATTAAGTACAAAAGGAGTGAGACTTCTTAGAGTCTGTGCTTTGATCCTTTCCTATGAGACCAGTATTAGTTTCCGATACACCACTGCAGGTTCAATGTATTCCTTTTACATACACATTGACGATGAAACACTGAAATTACATCGGAATTAAATACAAAAGGCACAATGCCGCCTTAAGTGCAAGAAGAGTGAGACTTCTTAGAGTCTGTGATTTGATTCTTTCCTGTGAGACCAGTATTCGTTTCCAATACACCACTGCAGGTTCAATGTATTCCTTTTACATACAAATTGACGATGAAACACTGAAATTACATCGGAATTAAATACAAAAGGCACAATGCCGCCTTAAAATCAAGATGAGTGAGACTTCTTAATGTCTGTGCTTTGATCCTTTCCTATGAGACCAGTATTAGTTTCCGATACACCACTGCAGGTTCAATGTATTCCTTTTACATACACATTGTCGATGAAACACTGAAATTACATCGGAATTAAATACAAAGAACACAATGCCGCCTTAGGTGCAAGAAGAGTGAGACTTCTTAGAGTCTGTGATTTGATCCTTTCCTGTGAGACCAGTATTCGTTTCCGAAACACCACTGCAGGTTCAATGTATTCCTTGGACCTTCACATAAACGACGAAACACAGAAATCGCGTCGGAATTAAATACAAAAGGCACAATGCCGCCTTAAGTACAAGAATAGCGACTCTTCTTACAGTCTTTGCTTTGATCCTTTCCTGTGAGACCAGTATTAGTTTCCGATACACCACTGCAGGTTCTATGTATTTCTTGGACATTCACAATGATGATGAAACACTGAAATTACATCGGAATTAAATACAAAAGGCTCAATGCCACCTTAAGTGCAAAAGGAGTGAGACTTCTTATAGTCTGTGCCTTGATCCTTTCCTATGAGACCAGTATTAGTTTCCGATACACCACTGCAGGTTCAATGTATTCCTTTTACATACACGTTGACGTTGAAACACTGAAATTACATCGGAATTAAATACAAAAGGCACAATGCCGCCTTAAGTGCAAGAAGAGTGAGACTTCTTAGAGTCTGTAATTTGATCCTTTCCTGTGAGACCGGTATTCGTCTCCGATACACCACTGCAGGTTCAGTGTATTCCTTTTACATACACATTGACGATGAAACACTGAAATTACATCGGAATTAAATACAAAAGGCACAATGCCGCCTTAAATGCAAGAAGAGTGAGACTTTTTAAAGTCTGTGCTTTGATCCTTTCCTATGGGACTAGTATTAGTTTCCGATACACCACTGCAGGTTCAATGTATTCCCTTTACAAACACATTAACGATGAAACACTGATATTACATCGGAATTAAATAGAAAAGGCACAATGCCGCCTTAAGTGCAAGAAGAGTGAGACTTCTTAGAGTCTGTAATTTGATCCTTTCCTGTGAGACCGGTATTCGTCTCCGATACACCACTGCATGTTCAATGTATTCCTTTTACATACACATTGACGATGAAACACTGATATTACTTCGGAATTAAATACAAAAGGCACAATGCCACCTTAAGTACAAATGGAGTGAGACTTCTTAGAGTCTGTGCTTTGACGCTTTCCTGTGAGACCAGTATTCGTTTCCGATACACCACTGCAGGTTCAATGTATTCCTTTTACCTTCACATAAACGACGAAACACAGAAATCGCGCCGGAATTAAATACAAAAGGCACAATGTCGCCTTAAGTACAAGCATAGAGACTCTTCTAACAGTCTGTGCTTTGATCCTTTCCTGTGAGAGTTTCCGATACACCACTGCAGGTTCAATGTATTCCTTTTACATACACATTGACGATGAAACACTGAAATTACATCGGAATTAAATACAAAATGCACAATGCCACTTAAGTGCAAAAGGAGTGAGACTTCTTATAGTCTGTGCTTTGATCCTTTCCTATGAGACCAGTATTAGTTTCCGATACACCACTGCAGGTTCAATGTATTCCTTTTACATACACATTGACGATGAAACACTGAAATTACATCTGAATTGAATACAAAAGGCAGAATGCCACCGTAAGTGCAAAAGGTGAGAGACTTCTTCCAGTCTGTGCTTTGATCCTTTCCTATGAGACCAGTATTAGTTTCCGATACACCACTGCAGGTTCAATGTAATCCTTTTACATATATATTGACGATGAAACACTGAAATTACGTCGGAATTAAATACAAAAGGCACAATGCCGCATTAAGTGCAAGAAGAGTGAGACTTCTTAGAGTCTGTGATTTGATCCTTTCCTGTGAGACCAGTATTCGTTTCCGATACACCACTGCAGGTTCAATGTATTCCTTGGACCTTCACATTAACGACGAAACATAGAAATCTCGACGGAATTATATACAAAAGGCACAATGCCGCCTTAAGTACAAGAATAGGGAGTCTTCTTAGAGTCTGTGCTTTGATCCTTTCCTGTGCGACCAGTATTAGTTTCCGATACACCACTGCAGGTTCTGTGTATTCCCTGGATATTCACATTGACAATGAAACACTGAAATTACTTCGGAATTAAATACAAAATGCACAATGCCACCTTATGTGCAAAAGGAGTTAGACTTCTTATAGTCTGTGCTTTGATCCTTTCCTATGAGACCAGTATTAGTTTCCGATACACTACTGCAGGTTCAATGTATTCCTTTTACATACACATTGACGATGAAACACCGATATTACATCGGAATTAAATACAAAAGGCACAATGCCACCTTAAGTACAAAAGGAGTGAGACTTCTTAGAGTCTGTGCTTTGATCCTTTCCTATGAGTCCAGTATTAGTTTCCGATACACCACTGCAGGTTCAATGAATTCCTTTTACATACACATTGACGATGAAACACTGAAATTACAACGGAATTAAATACAAAAGGCACAATGCCGCCTTAAGTGCAAGAAGAGTGAGACTTCTTAGAGTCTGTGATTTGATCCTTTCCTGTAAGACCAGTATTCGTTTCCGATACACCACTGCAGGTTCAATGTATTCCTTTTACATACACATTGACGATGAAACACTGAAATTACATCGGAATTAAATACAAAAGGCACAATGCCGCCTTAAATGCAAGATGAGTGAGACTTCTTAAAGTCCGTGCTTTGATCCTTTCCTATGAGACCAGTATTACTTTCCGATACACCACTGCAGGTTCAATATACTCTTTTTACAAACACACTGACGATGAAACACTGAAATTAAATCGGAATTAAATACAAAAGGCACAATGCCGCCTTAAGTGCAAGAAGAGTGAGACTTCTTAGAGTCTGTGATTTGATACTTTCCTGTGAGACCAGTATTCATTTCCGATACACCACTGCAGGTTCAATGTATTCCTTGGACCTTCACATTAGCGACGAAACACAGAAATCGCGTCGGAATTAAATACAAAAGGCACAATGCCGCTTTAAGTACAAGAATAGTGACTCTTCTTACAGTCGGTGCTTTGATCCTTTCCTGTGAGACCAGTATTAGTTTCCGATACACCACTGCAGGCTCTAAGTATTCCTTGGATATTCCCATTGACGATGACACACTGAAATTACATCGGAATTAAATACAAAATGCACAATGCCACCTTAAGTGCAAAAGGAGTTAGACTTTTTATAGTCTGTGCTTTGATCCTTTCCTGTAAGACCAGTATTCGTTTCCAATACACCACTGCAGGTTCAATGTATTCCTTTTACATACACATTGACGATGAAACACTGAAATTACATCTGAATTAAATACAAAAGGCAAAATGCCACCGTAAGTGCAAAAGGCGCGAGACTTCTTCCAGTCTGTGCTTTGATCCTTAACTATGAGACCAGTGTTAGTTTCCGATACACCACTGCAGGTTCAATGTATTCCATGGACCCGCACATTGACGATGAAACACAGAAATCGCATCGGAATTAAATACAAAAGGCACAACGCCGCTTTAAGTACAAGAATTTAGACTCTACTTACAGTCGGTGCTTTGATCCTTACCTGTGAGACCAGTATTAGTTTCAGATACACCACTGCTGGTTTTATGAATTCCTTGGACCTTCACATTGACGACGAAACACAAAAATCGCTTCGGAATTAAATACAAAAGGCACAACGCCGCCTTAAGTAGAAGAATTGAGACTCTTCTTACAGTCGGTGCTTTGATCCTTTCCTGTGAGACCAGTATTAGTTATCGATACACCACTGCTGGTTCTATGTATTCCTTGGACATTCACATTGACGATGAAACACTGAAATTACATCGGAATTAAATACAAAACGCACAATGCCGCCTTAAGTGCAAGAAGAGTGAGACCTCTTAGAGTCTGTGCTTTCACCCTTTCTGTGAGACCAGTGTTAGTTTCCGATACTCCACTGCAGTTTCAATGTATTCCTTGGACCTACACATTGGCGATGAAACACAGAAATCGCATCGGAATTAAATACTAAAGGCACAATGCCGCCTTAAGTACAAGAATAAAGACTCTTCTTACAGTCGGTGCTTTGAGCATTCCCTGTGAGACCAGTATTAGTTTCCGATACACCACTGCAGGTTCAAGATATTCCTTGGACCTTCACATTGACGATGAAACGCAGAAATCGCATCGGCATTAAACACAAAAGGCACAATGCCGCCTTAAGTACAAGAATAGAGACTCTTCTTACAGTCGGTGCTTTGATCCTTTCCTGTGAGACCAGTATTAGTTTCCGATACACCACTGCAGGTTCAATGTATTCCTTGGACTGTCACATTGACGATGAAACACTGAAATTACAACGGAATTAAATACAAAAGGCACAATGCCGCCTTAAATGCAAGAAGAGTGAGACTTCTTAGAGTCTGTACTTTGATCCTTTCCTATGATACCAGTATTAGTTTCCGATATACCACTGCAGGTTCAATGAATTCCTTTTACATACACATTGACGATGAAACACTGAAATTACATCGGAATTAAATACAACAGGCACAATGCAGCCTTAAGTGCAAGAAGAGTATGACTTCTTAGAGTCAGTGCTTTGATCATTTCCTGTGAGACCAGTTTTAGTTTCCGATACACCACTGCAGGTTCAATGTATTGCTTGGACCTTCACATAGACGATGAAACACAGAAAACGCATCGGGATTATATACAAAAGGCACAACGCCGCCTTAAGTACAAGAATAGAGACTCTTCTTACAGTCGGTGCTCTGATCCTTTCCTGTGAGTCCAGTATTAGTTTCCGAAACACCACTGCAGGTTCAATGTATCCCTTTTACATACACATTGACGATGAAACACTGAAATTACATCGGAATGAAATACAAAAGGCACAATGTCGCCTTAAATGCAAGAAGAGTGAGACTTCTTAGAGTCAGTGCTTTGATCCTTTCCTATGAAACCAGTATTAGTTTCCGATACACCACTGCAGGTTCAATGTATTCCTTTTAGATACTCATTGACGATGAAACACTGAAATCACATTGGAATTAAAAACAAAAGGCACAATGCCGCCTTAAATGCAAGAAGAGTGGGACTTCTTAGAGTCTGTGCTTTGATATTTTCCTATGAGCACAGTATTATTTTCCGACACACCACTGCAGGTTCAATGTATTCCTTTTACATACACATTGACGATGAAACACTGAAATTACATCGGGATTAAAAATAAAAGGCACAATGCCGCCTTAAATGCTAGAAGAGTGAGACCTCTTACAGTCTGTGCTTTGATCCTTTCCTATGAGACCAGTATTAGTTTCCGATACACCACTGCAGGTTCAATGAATTCCTTTTACATACACATTGACGATGAAACACTGAAATTACATAAGAATTAAATACAAAAGGCACAATTCCGCCTTAAATGCAAGAAGAGTGAGACTTCTTAAAGTCTCTGCTTTGATCCTTTCCTATAAGACCAGTATTAGTTTCCGATACACCACTGCAGGGTCAATTTTTTCCATGGAAATTCACATTGGCGATGAAACACAGATATCGCATCGCAATTAAATACAAAAGGCACAATGCCGCCTTAAGTACTAGAAAAGAGACTATTCTTACAGTCGGTGTTTTGATCCTTTCCTGTGAGACCAGTATTAGTTTCCGATACACCACTGCACGTCAGTGTATTCCTTGGACATTCCCAATGACGATGAAACACTGAAATTACTTCGGAAGTAATTACAAAAGGCACAATGCCGCCTCAAGTGCAAGAAGAGTGAGACTTCTTAGGGTCTGTGCTTCGATCCTTTCCTATGAGACCAGTATTAGTTTCCGATACGCCACAGCTGGTTCAATGTATTCCTTTTACATCCACATTGACGATGAAACACAGAAATTACATCGGAATTAAATAGAAAAGGCACAATGTCGCCTTAAGGACAAGAACGGAGACTCTTCTTACAGTCTGAGCTTTGATCCTTTCCTGTGAGACCAGTATTAGTTTCCGATACACCACTGCACGTTCAATGTATTCCTTGGACATTTTCAATGACGATGAAACACTGAAATTACTTCGGAATTAAATACAAAAGGCACAATGCCGCCTTAAGTGCAAGAAGAGTGAGACTTTTTAGAGTCTGTGCTTTGATCTTTTCCTGTGAGACCAGTATTAGTTTCCGATACACCACTGCAGGTTCAATGTATTCCTTTCACAAACACATTGACGATGAAACACTGAAATTACATAGGAATTAAATACAAAGGGCACCATGCCGCCTTAAGTGCAAGAAGAGTGAGACTTTTTAGAGTCTGTGCTTTGATCCTTTCCTATGAGACCAGTATTATTTTCAGATACACACCTGCAGGTTCAATGTATTCCTTGGACCTTCACCTTGACGGCAAATCACAGAAATCGCATCGGAATTAAATACAAACGGCACAATGCCGCTTTAAGTACAAGAATATAGACTCTTCTTACAGTCGGTGCTTTGATCCTTTCCTGTGAGACAAGTATTAGTTTCCGATACACCACTGCAGGTTCAATGTATTCCTTGGACATTCACATTGACGATGCAACACTGAAATAACATCGGAATTCACAACAAATGCACAATGCCGTCTTAAATGCAAGAAGAGTGAGACTTCTTAGAGTCTGTGCTTTGATCCTTTCCTATGAGACCAGTATTAGTTTCCGATACACCACTGCAGGTTCAATGTATTCCTTGGACCTTCACATTGACGCCAATCACAGAAATCGCATCGGAATGAAATGACAAACGGCACAATGCCACCTTAAGTACAAGAATATAGACTCTTTTTACACTCGGTGCTTTGATCCTTTCCTGTGAGACAAGTATTAGTTTGCGATACACCTCTGCAGGTTCAATGTATTCCTTGGACATTCACATTGACGATGAAACACTGAAATTACATCGGAATTAAATACAAAAGGCACATTGCCGCCTTAAATGCAAGAAGATTGAGACTTCTTAGCGTCTGTGCTTTGATCCTTTCCTATGAGACCAGTATTAGTTTCCGATACACCACTGCAGGTTCAATGTAATCCTTTTACATACACATTGACGATGAAACACTGAAATTACATCGGAATTAAATACAAAGGGCGGACTGATGCTTTAAGTGCAAGAAGAGTGAGACTTCTTAGAGTCTGTGTTTTGATCCTTTCCTGTGAGACCAGTATTAGTTTCCGATACATTACTGCAGGTTCAACGTATTCCTTGGACCTTAACATTAACGATGAAACACAGAAATCGCGTCGGAATTAAATACAAAAGGCACAATGCCGCCTTAAGTACAAGAATAGAGACCCTTCTTACAGTCGGTGCTTTGATCCTTTCCTGTGAGACCAGTATTAGTTTCCGATACACCACTGCAGGTTCTATGTATTCCTTGGACATTCACATTGACGACGAAACACTGAAATTACATCGGAATTAAATACAAAAAAAGCACAATGCCGCCTTAAGTGCAAGAAGAGTGAGACTTCTTAAAGTCTGTGCTTTGATCCTTTCCTATGAGACCAGTATTCGTTTCCGATACACCACTGCAGGTTCAATGTATTCCTTGGACCTTCACATTAACGACGAAACACAGAAATCTCGTCGGAATTATATACAAAAGGCACAATGCCGCCTTAAGTACAAGAAAAGAGAGTCTTCTTAGAGTCTGTGCTTTGATCCTTTCCTGTGCGACCAGTATTAGTTTCCGATACACCACTGCAGGTTCAATGTATTCCTTTTACATACACATTGACGATGAAACACTGATATTACTTCGGAATTAAATACAAAAGGCACAACGCCACCTTAAGTACAAATGGAGTGAGACTTCTTAGAGTCTGTGCTTTGACCCTTTCCTGTGAGACCAGTATTCGTTTCCGATACACCACTGCAGGTTCAATGTATTCCTTTTACCTTCACATTAACGACGAAACACAGAAATCGCGCCGGAATTAAATACAAAAGGCACAATGTCGCCTTAAGTACAAGAATAGAGACTCTTCTAACAGTCTGTGCTTTGATCCTTTCCTGTGAGAGTTTCCAATACACCACTGCAGGTTCAATGTATTCCTTTTACATACACATTGACGATGAAACACTGAAATTACATCGGAATTAAATACAAAATGCACAATGCCGCATTAAGTGCAAGAAGAGTGAGACTTCTTAGAGTCTGTGATATGATCCTTTCCTGTGAGACCAGTATTCGTTTCCAATACACCACTGCAGGTTCAATGTATTCCTTGGACCTTCACATTAACGACGAAACACAGAAATCTCGTCGGAATTATATACAAAAGGCACAATGCCGCCTTAAGTACAAGAATTGAGAGTCTTCTTAGAGTCTGTGCTTTGATCCTTTCCTGTGCGACCAGTATTAGTTTCCGATACACCACAGCAGGTTCTATGTTTTCCCTGGATATTCACATTGACGATGAAACACTGAAATTACATCGGAATTAAATACAAAATGCACAATGCCACCTTAAGTGCAAAAGGAGTTAGACTTCTTATACTCTGTGCTTTGATCCTTTCCTATGAGACCAGTATTAGTTTCCGATACACTACTGCAGGTTCAATGTATTCCTTTTACATACACATTGACGATGAAACACCGATATTACATCGGAATTAAATACAAAAGGCACAATGCCACCTTAAGTACAAAAGGAGTGAGACTTCTTAGGGTCTGTGCTTTGATCCTTTCCTATGAGTCCAGTATTAGTTTCCGATACAACACTGCAGGTTCGATGAATTCCTTTTACATACACATTGACGATGAAACACTGAAATTACAACGGAATTAAATACAAAAGGCACAATGCCGCCTTAAGTGCAAGAAGAGTGAGACCTCTTAGAGTCTGTGCTTTGACCCTTTCTGTGAGACCAGTGTTAGTTTCCGATACTCCACTGCCGTTTCAATGTATTCCTTGGACCTACACATTGGCGATGAAACACAGAAATCGCATCGGAATTAAATACAAAAGGCACAATGCCGCCTTAAGTACAAGAATAAAGACTCTTCTTACAGTCGGTGCTTTGAGCATTCCCTGTGAGACCAGTATTAGTTTCCGATACACCACTGCAGGTTCAAGATATTCCATGGACCTTCACATTGACGATGAAACGCAGAAATCGCATCGGAATTAAACACAAAAGGCACAATGCCGCCTTAAGTACAAGAATAGAGACTCTTCTTACAGTCGGTGCTTTGATCCTTTCCTGTGAGACCAGTATTAGTTTCCGATACACCACTGCAGGTTCAATGTATTCCTTGGACTGTCACATTGACGATGAAACACTGAAATTACAACGGAATTAAATACAAAAGGCACAATGCCGCCTTAAATGCAAGAAGAGTGAGACACCTTAGAGTCTGTGCTTTGATCCTTTCCTATGAGACCAGTATTAGTTTTCGATACACCACTGCAGGTTGAATGTATTCGTCTTACGTACACATTGCCAATGAAATACTGAAATTATATCGGAATTAAATACAAAAGGCACAATGCCGCCTTAAATGCAAGAAGAGTGAGACTTCTTAGAGTCTGTACTTTGATCCTTTCCTATGATACCAGTATTAGTTTCCGATATACCACTGCAGGTTCAATGAATTCCTTTTACATACACATTGACGATGAAACACTGAAATTACATCGGAATTAAATACAACAGGCACAATGCAGCCTTAAGTGCAAGAAGAGTGGGACTTCTTAGAGTCAGTGCTTTGATCATTTCCTGTGAGACCAGTATTGGTTTCCGATACACCACTGCAGATTCAATGTATTCCTTGAATCTTCACATTGACGATGAAACACAGAAATCGCATCGGAATTATATACAAAAGGCACAACGCCGCCTTAAGTACAAGAATTGACACTCTTCTTAAAGTCGGTGCTTTGATCCTTTCCTGTGAGACCAGTTTTAGTTTCCGATACAACACTGCAGGTCCAATGTATTGCTTGGACCTTCACATTGACGATGAAACTCAGAAAACGCATCGGGATTATATACAAAAGGCACAACGCCGCCTTAAGTACAAGAATAGAGACTCTTCTTACAGTCGGTGCTCTGATCCTTTCCTGTGAGTCCAGTATTAGTTTCCGAAACACCACTGCAGGTTCAATGTATCCCTTTTACATACACATTGACGATGAAACACTGAAATTACATCGGAATGAAATACAAAAGGCACAATGTCGCCTTAAATGCAAGAAGAGTGCGACTTCTTAGAGTCAGTGCTTTGATCCTTTCCTATGAAACCAGTATGAGTTTCCGATACACCACTGCAGGTTCAATGTATTCCTTTTACATACTCATTGACGATGAAACACTGAAATCACATTGGAATTAAAAACAGAAGGCACAATGCCGCCTTAAATGCAAGAAGAGTGGGACTTCTTAGAGTCTGTGCTTTGATCCTTTCCTATGAGAACAGTATTAGTTTCCGACACACCTCTGCAGGTTCAATGTATTCCTTTTACATACACATTGACGATGAAACACTGAAATTACATCGGGATTAAATATAAAAGGCACAATGCCGCCTTAAATGCTAGAAGAGTGAGACCGCTTACAGTCTGTGCTTTGATCCTTTCCTAAGAGACTAGTATTAGTTTCCGATACACCACTGCAGGTTCAATGAATTCCTTTTACATACACATTGACGATGAAACACTGAAATTACATAAGAATTAAATACAAAAGGCACAATTCCGCCTTAAATGCAAGAAGAGTGAGACTTCTTAAAGTCTGTGCTTTGATTCTTTCCTATGAGACCAGTATAGTTTCCGATACACCACTGCCGGTTCAATGTATTCCTTGGAAATTCACATTCGTGATGAAACACAGATATCGCATCGCAATTAAATACAAAAGGCACAATGCCGCCTTAAGTACTAGAAAAGAGACTATTCTTACAGTCGGTGTTTTGATCCTTTCCTGTGAGACCAGTATTAGTTTCCGATACACCACTGCACGTCAGTGTATTCCTTGGACATTCCCAATGACGATGAAACACTGAAATTACTTCGGAAGTAATTACAAAAGGCACAATGCCGCCTTAAGTGCAAGAAGAGTGAGACTTCTTAGAGTCTGTGCTTCGATCCTTTCCTATGAGACCAGTATTAGTTTCCGATACGCCACAGCTGGTTCAATGTATTCCTTTTACATCCACATTGACGATGAAACACAGAAATTACATCGGAATTAAATAGAAAAGGCACAATGTCGCCTTAAGGACAAGAACGGAGACTCTTCTTACAGTCTGAGCTTTGATCCTTTCCTGTGAGACCAGTATTAGTTTCCGATACACCACTGCACGTTCAATGTATTCCTTGGACATTCCCAATGACGATGAAACACTGAAATTACTTCGGAATTAAATACAAAAGGCACAATGCCGCCTTAAGTGCAAGAAGAGTGAGACTTTTTAGAGTCTGTGCTTTGATCTTTTCCTGTGAGACCAGTATTAGTTTCCGATACACCACTGCAGGTTCAATGTATTCCTTTCACAAACACATTGACGATGAAACACTGAAATTACATAGAAATTAAATACAAAGGGCACAATGCCGCCTTAAGTGCAAGAAGAGTGAGACTTTTTAGAGTCTGTGCTTTGATCCTTTCCTATGAGACCAGTATTATTTTCCGATACACACCTGCAGGTTCAATGTATTCCTTGGACCTTCACCTTGACGGCAAATCACAGAAATCGCATCGGAATTAAATACAAACGGCACAATGCCGCTTTAAGTACAAGAATATAGACTCTTCTTACAGTCGGTGCTTTGATCCTTTCCTGTGAGACAAGTATTAGTTTCCGATACACCACTGCAGGTTCAATGTATTCCTTGGACATTCACATTGACGATGCAACACTGAAATAACATCGGAATTCACAACAAATGCACAATGCCGTCTTAAATGCAAGAAGAGTGAGACTTCTTAGAGTCTGTGCTTTGATCCTTTCCTATGAGACCAGTATTATTTTCCGATACACCACTGCAGGTTCAATGTATTCCTTGGATCTTCACATTGACGGCAAATCACAGAAATCGCATCGGAATGAAATGACAAACGGCACAATGCCGCCTTAAGTACAAGAATATAGACTCTTTTTACAGTCGGTGCTTTGATCCTTTCCTGTGAGACAAGTATTAGTTTGCGATACACCACTGCAGGTTCAATGTATTCATTGGACATTCACATTGACGATGAAACACTGAAATTACATCGGAATTAAATACAAAAGGCACATTGCCCCCTTAAATGCAAGAAGATTGAGACTTCTTAGCGACTGTGCTTTGATCCTTTCCTATGAGACCAGTATTAGTTTCCGATACACCACTGCAGATTCAATGTAATCCTTTTACATACACATTGACGATGAAACACTGAAATTACATCGGAATTAAATACAAAGGGCGGAATGATGCCTTAAGTGCAAGATGAGTGAGACTTCTTAGAGTCTGTGTTTTGATCCTTTCCTGTGAGACCAGTATTAGTTTCCGATACATTACTGTAGGTTCAACGTATTCCTTGGACCTTAACATTAACGATGAAACACAGAAATCGCGTCGGAATTATATACAAAAGGCACAATGCCGCCTTAAGTACAAGAATAGAGACTCTTCTTACAGTCGGTGCTTTGATCCTTTCCTGTGAGACCAGTATTAGTTTCCGATACACCACTGCAGGTTCTATGTATTCCTTGGACATTCACATTGACGACGAAACACTGAAATTACATCGGAATTAAATACAAAATGCACAAGCCACCTTAACTGCAAAAGGAGTGAGACTTCTTAGAGTCTGTGCTCTGATCCTTTCCTATGAGACCAGTATTAGTTTCCGATACACCACTGCAGGTTCAATGTATTCCTTTTACATACACATTGACGATGAAACACTGAAATTACATCGGAATTAAATACAAAAGGCACAATGCCGCCTAAGTTCAAGAAGAGTGAGACTTCTTAGAGTCTGTGCTTTCATCCATTCCTGTGAGACCAGTATTAGTTACCGATACCCCACTGCAGGTTCAATGAATTCCTTTTACATACACATTGACGATGAAACACTGAAATTGAATCGGAATTAAATACAAAAGGTAAAATGCCGCCTTAAATAGAAGGAGAGTGAGACTTCTTAGAGTCTGTGCTTTGATTCTTTCCTATGAGACCAGTACTAGTTCCGATACACCACTGCAGGTTCAATATATTCCTTTTACATATACATTGACGATGAAACACTGAATTTACATCGGAATTAAATACAAAAGGCACAATGCCACCTTAAGTGTAAGAGGAGTGAGACTTCTTAGAGTCTGTGCTTTGATCCTTTCCTATGTGAGCAGTATTAGTTTCCGATACACCACTGCTAGTTCAATGTATTCCTTTTACTTACATATTGACGATGAATCACTGAAATTACATCGGAATTAAATACAAAAGGCACAATGCCGCCTTAAGTGCAAGAGGAGTGAGCCTTCTTAGAGTCTGTGCTTTGATCCTTTCCTGTGAGACCAATTATAGTTTCCGATACACCACTGCAGGTACAATGTATTCCTTGGACCTTCACATTAACGATGAAACACAGAAATCGCGTCGGAATTAAATACAAAAGACACAATGCCACCTTTAGTAACAAGATTAGAGACTGTTCTTACAGTCGGTGCTTTGATCCTTTCCAGTGAGACCAGTATTAGTTTTCGATACACCACTGCTGGTTCAATGGATTCCTCGGACCTTCACATTTACGATGAAACACAGAAATCGCATCGGAATTAAATACAAAAGGCACAACGCCGCTTTAAGTAGAAGAATTAAGACTCTACTTACAGTCGGTGTTTGATCCTTTCCTGTGAGACCAGTATTAGTTTCAGATACACCACTGCTGGTTTTATGTATTCCTTGGACCTTCATATTGGCGATGAAACACAAAAATCGCATCGGAATTAAATACAAAAGGCTCAACGCCGCCTTAAGTAGAAGAATTGAGACTCTTCTTACAGTCGGTGCTTTGATCCTTTCCTGTGAGTCCAGTATTAGTTTCCAATACACCACTGTTGGTTCTATGAATTCCTTGGACATTCACATTGACGATGAAACACTGAAATTACATCCGAATTAAAAACAAAAGGCACAATGCCGCCTTAAATGCAAGAAAAGTGATACTTCTTAGAGTCTGTGCTTTGATCCTTTCCTATGAGACCAGTATTAGTTTCCGATACACCACTGCAGGTTCAATGTATTCCTTGGACCTTCACATTGACGATGAAACACAGAAATCGAATCGGAGTTAAATACAAAAGGCACAACGCCGCTTTAAGTACAAGAATTAAGACTCTACTCACAGTCGGTGCTTTGATCCTTTCCTGTGAGACCAGTTTTAGTTTCAGATACACCACTGCTGGTTTTATGTATTCCTTGGACCTTCACATTGACGATGAATCACAAATATCCCATCGGAATTAAATACATAAGGCTCAACGCCGCCTTAAGTAGAAGAATTGAGACTCTTCTTACAGTCGGTGCTTTGATCCTTTCCTGTGAGACCAGTATTAGTTTCCGATACGCCACTGCAGGTTCAATGTATTCCTTGGACATTCACATTGACGATGAACACTGAGATTACATCGGAATTAAATACAAAAGGCACAATGTCGCCTTAAATGCAAGAAGAGTGAGACTTCTAAGAGTCTGTGCTTTGATTCTTTCCAATGAGACCAGTATTAGTTTCTGAATCACCACTGCATGTTCAATGTATTCTTATACATACACATTGACGATGAAACACTGAAATTACATCGGAATTAAGTACAAAAGGCACAATGCCTCATAAATGCAAGAAGAGTGAGACTTCCTCGAGTCTGTGCCTTGATTCTTTCCTATGAGACCAGTATTAGTTTCCGATATACCACTGCAGGTTCAATGTATTCCATTTACATATACATTGACGACGAAACACTGAATTTACATCGGAATTAAATACAAAAGGCACAATGCCACCTTAAGTGCAAAAGGAGTGAGACTTCTTAGAGTCTGAGCTTTGATCCCTTCCTATGAGACCAGTATTAGTTTCCGATACACCACTGCAGGTTCAATGCTTTCCTTTTACATACATATTGACGATGAAACACTGAAATTACATTGGAATTAAATACAAAAGGCATAATGCCGCCTTAAGTGCAAGAAGAGTGAGACTTCTTAGAGTCAGTGCTTTGATCCTTTCCTGTGAGACCAGACTTAGTTTCCAATACACCACTGCAGGTTCAATGTATTCCTTGGACCTTCACATTGACGATGAAACACAGAAATCACATCAGAATTAAATACAGTAGGCACAACGCCGCCTTAAGTACAAGAATTGAGACTCTTCTTACAGTCGGTGCTTTGATCCTCTCCTGTGAGACCAGTATTAGCTTCCGATACACCACTGCACGTTCAATGTATTCCTTGGACCTTCACATTGACGATGAAACACTGATATTACTTCGGAATTAAATACAAAAGGTACAATGCCGCCTTAAGTACAAGAATAGAGACTCTTCTTACAGTCTGAGCTTTGATCCTTTCCTGTGAGACCAGTGTTAGTTTCCGATACACCACTGCACGTTGAATGTATTCCTTGGACATTCCCAATGACGATGAAACACTGAAATTACTTCAGAATTAAATACTAAAGGCACAATGCCGCCTTAAGTGCAAGAAGAGTGTGACTACTTAGAGTCTGTGCTTTGATCCTTTCCTATGAGACCAGTATTAATCTCCGATACACCACTGCAGGTTCAATGTATTCCTTTTACATACACATTGACGATGAAACTCTCAAATTACATCGGAATTAATTACAAAAGGCTCAATGCCGGCTTACGTGCAAGAAGGGTGAGACATCTTAGAGTCTGTGATTTGATCCTTTCCTGAGAGACCAGTATTAGTTTCCGATACACCACTGCAGGTTCAATGTAATCGTTTTACGTACACATTGCCAATGAAACACTGAAATTACATCGGAATTAAATACAAAAGGCACAATGCCGCCTTAAATGCAAGAAGAGTGAGACTTCTTAGAGTCTGTACTTTGATCCTTTCCTATGCGACCAGTATTAGTTTCCGATACACCACTGCAGGTTCAATATATTTCTTTTACATACACATTGACGATGAAACCCTGAAATTACATCGAAATTAACTACAAAAGGTACAATGCCGCCTTAAGTGTAAGAAGATTGAGACTTCATTGAGTCTGTGCTTTGATCCTTTCCTGAGAGACCAGTTTTAGTTTTGGATACACCACTGCAAGTTCAATGTATTGCTTGGACCTCCACATTGAAGATGAAACACAGAAAACACATCGGGATTAAATACAAAACGCACAACGCCGCCTTAAGTACAAGAATAGATACTCTTCTTACAGTCGGTGCTCTGATCCTTTCGTGTGAGTCCAGTATTAAGTTCCGATACACCACTGCAGGTTCAATGTATTCGTTTTACATACACATTGACGATGAAACACTGAAATTACATCGGAATTAAATACAAAAGGCACAATGCCGCCTTAAATGCAAGAAGAGTGAGACTTCTTAGAGTCTGTGCTTTGATCCTTTCCTATGAGACCAGTATTAGTTTCCGATAGACCACTGCAGGTTCAATGTATTCCTGTTACATACACATTGACGATGAAACACTGAAATTACATTGGAATTAAATACAAAAGGCACAATGCCGCCTTAAATGCAAGAAGAGTGAGACTTCTTAGAGTCTGTACTTTGATCCTTTCCTATGAGAACAGTATTAGTTTCCGACACACCACTGCAGGTTCAATGTATTCCTTTTACATACACATTGACGATGAAACACTGAAATTACATCGGGATTAAATATAAAAGGCACAATGCCGCCTTAAATGCTAGAAGAGTGAGACCGCTTACAGTCTGTGCTTTGATCCTTTCCTAAGAGACCAGTATTAGTTTCCGATACACCACTGCAGGTTCAATGAATTCCTTTTACATACACATTGACGATGAAACACTGAAATTACATAAGAATTAAATACAAAAGGCACAATTCCGCCTTAAATGCAAGAAGAGTGAGACTTCTTAAAGTCTGTGCTTTGATTCTTTCCTATGAGACCAGTATAGTTTCCGATACACCACTGCCGGTTCAATGTATTCCTTGGAAATTCACATTGGTGATGAAACACAGATATCGCATCGCAATTAAATACAAAAGGCACAATGCCGCCTTAAGTACTAGAAAAGAGACTATTCTTACAGTCGGTGTTTTGATCCTTTCCTGTGAGACCAGTATTAGTTTCCGATACACCACTGCACGTCAGTGTATTCCTTGGACATTCCCAATGACGATGAAACACTGAAATTACTTCGGAAGTAATTACAAAAGGCACAATGCCGCCTTAAGTGCAAGAAGAGTGAGACTTCTTAGAGTCTGTGCTTCGATCCTTTCCTATGAGACCAGTATTAGTTTCCGATACGCCACAGCTGGTTCAATGTATTCCTTTTACATCCACATTGACGATGAAACACAGAAATTACATCGGAATTAAATAGAAAAGGCACAATGTCGCCTTAAGGACAAGAACGGAGACTCTTCTTACAGTCTGAGCTTTGATCCTTTCCTGTGAGACCAGTATTAGTTTCCGATACACCACTGCACGTTCAATGTATTCCTTGGACATTCCCAATGACGATGAAACACTGAAATTACTTCGGAATTAAATACAAAAGGCACAATGCCGCCTTAAGTGCAAGAAGAGTGAGACTTTTTAGAGTCTGTGCTTTGATCTTTTCCTGTGAGACCAGTATTAGTTTCCGATACACCACTGCAGGTTCAATGTAGTCCTTTCACAAACACATTGACGATGAAACACTGAAATTACATAGAAATTAAATACAAAGGGCACAATGCCGCCTTAAGTGCAAGAAGAGTGAGACTTTTTAGAGTCTGTGCTTTGATCCTTTCCTATGAGACCAGTATTATTTTCCGATACACACCTGCAGGTTCAATGTATTCCTTGGACCTTCACCTTGACGGCAAATCACAGAAATCGCATCGGAATTAAATACAAACGGCACAATGCCGCTTTAAGTACAAGAATATAGACTCTTCTTACAGTCGGTGCTTTGATCCTTTCCTGTGAGACAAGTATTAGTTTCCGATACACCACTGCAGGTTCAATGTATTCCTTGGACATTCACATTGACGATGCAACACTGAAATAACACCGGAATTCACAACAAATGCACAATGCCGTCTTAAATGCAAGAAGAGTGAGACTTCTTAGAGTCTGTGCTTTGATCCTTTCCTATGAGACCAGTATTATTTTCCGATACACCACTGCAGGTTCAATGTATTCCTTGGATCTTCACATTGACGGCAAATCACAGAAATCGCATCGGAATGAAATGACAAACGGCACAATGCCGCCTTAAGTACAAGAATATAGACTCTTTTTACAGTCGGTGCTTTGATCCTTTCCTGTGAGACAAGTATTAGTTTGCGATACACCACTGCAGGTTCAATGTATTCATTGGACATTCACATTGACGATGAAACACTGAAATTACATCGGAATTAAATACAAAAGGCACATTGCCCCCTTAAATGCAAGAAGATTGAGACTTCTTAGCGACTGTGCTTTGATCCTTTCCTATGAGACCAGTATTAGTTTCCGATACACCACTGCAGATTCAATGTAATCCTTTTACATACACATTGACGATGAAACACTGAAATTACATCGGAATTAAATACAAAGGGCGGAATGATGCCTTAAGTGCAAGATGAGTGAGACTTCTTAGAGTCTGTGTTTTGATCCTTTCCTGTGAGACCAGTATTAGTTTCCGATACATTACTGCAGGTTCAACGTATTCCTTGGACCTTAACATTAACGATGAAACACAGAAATCGCGTCGGAATTATATACAAAAGGCACAATGCCGCCTTAAGTACAAGAATAGAGACTCTTCTTACAGTCGGTGCTTTGATCCTTTCCTGTGAGACCAGTATTAGTTTCCGATACACCACTGCAGGTTCTATGTATTCCTTGGACATTCACATTGACGACGAAACACTGAAATTACATCGGAATTAAATACAAAATGCACAAGCCACCTTAAGTGCAAAAGGAGTGAGACTTCTTAGAGTCTGTGCTCTGATCCTTTCCTATGAGACCAGTATTAGTTTCCGATACACCACTGCAGGTTCAATGTATTCCTTTTACATACACATTGACGATGAAACACTGAAATTACATCGGAATTAAATACAAAAGGCACAATGCCGCCTAAGTTCAAGAAGAGTGAGACTTCTTAGAGTCTGTGCTTTCATCCATTCCTGTGAGACCAGTATTAGTTACCGATACCCCACTGCAGGTTCAATGAATTCCTTTTACATACACATTGACGATGAAACACTGAAATTGAATCGGAATTAAATACAAAAGGTAAAATGCCGCCTTAAATAGAAGTAGAGTGAGACTTCTTAGAGTCTGTGCTTTGATTCTTTCCTATGAGACCAGTACTAGTTCCGATACACCACTGCAGGTTCAATATATTCCTTTTACATATACATTGACGATGAAACACTGAATTTACATCGGAATTAAATACAAAAGGCACAATGCCACCTTAAGTGTAAGAGGAGTGAGACTTCTTAGAGTCTGTGCTTTGATCCTTTCCTATGTGAGCAGTATTAGTTTCCGATACACCACTGCTAGTTCAATGTATTCCTTTTACTTACATATTGACGATAAATCACTGAAATTACATCGGAATTAAATACAAAAGGCACAATGCCGCCTTAAGTGCAAGAGGAGTGAGCCTTCTTAGAGTCTGTGCTTTGATCCTTTCCTGTGAGACCAATTATAGTTTCCGATACACCACTGCAGGTACAATGTATTCCTTGGACCTTCACATTAACGATGAAACACAGAAATCGCGTCGGAATTAAATACAAAAGACACAATGCCACCTTTAGTAACAAGATTAGAGACTGTTCTTACAGTCGGTGCTTTGATCCTTTCCAGTGAGACCAGTATTAGTTTTCGATACACCACTGCTGGTTCAATGGATTCCTCGGACCTTCACATTTACGATGAAACACAGAAATCGCATCGGAATTAAATACAAAAGGCACAACGCCGCTTTAAGTAGAAGAATTAAGACTCTACTTACAGTCGGTGTTTGATCCTTTCCTGTGAGACCAGTATTAGTTTCAGATACACCACTGCTGGTTTTATGTATTCCTTGGACCTTCATATTGGCGATGAAACACAAAAATCGCATCGGAATTAAATACAAAAGGCTCAACGCCGCCTTAAGTAGAAGAATTGAGACTCTTCTTACAGTCGGTGCTTTGATCCTTTCCTGTGAGTCCAGTATTAGTTTCCAATACACCACTGCTGGTTCTATGAATTCCTTGGACATTCACATTGACGATGAAACACTGAAATTACATCCGAATTAAAAACAAAAGGCACAATGCCGCCTTAAATGCAAGAAAAGTGATACTTCTTAGAGTCTGTGCTTTGATCCTTTCCTATGAGACCAGTATTAGTTTCCGATACACCACTGCAGGTTCAATGTATTCCTTGGACCTTCACATTGACGATGAAACACAGAAATCGAATCGGAGTTAAATACAAAAGGCACAACGCCGCTTTAAGTACAAGAATTAAGACTCTACTCACAGTCGGTGCTTTGATCCTTTCCTGTGAGACCAGTTTTAGTTTCAGATACACCACTGCTGGTTTTATGTATTCCTTGGACCTTCACATTGACGATGAATCACAAATATCCCATCGGAATTAAATACATAAGGCTCAACGCCGCCTTAAGTAGAAGAATTGAGACTCTTCTTACAGTCGGTGCTTTGATCCTTTCCTGTGAGACCAGTATTAGTTTCCGATATACCACTGCAGGTTCAATGTATTCCATTTACATATACATTGACGACGAAACACTGAATTTACATCGGAATTAAATACAAAAGGCACAATGCCACCTTAAGTGCAAAAGGAGTGAGACTTCTTAGAGTCTGAGCTTTGATCCCTTCCTATGAGACCAGTATTAGTTTCCGATACACCACTGCAGGTTCAATGCTTTCCTTTTACATACATATTGACGATGAAACACTGAAATTACATTGGAATTAAATACAAAAGGCATAATGCCGCCTTAAGTGCAAGAAGAGTGAGACTTCTTAGAGTCAGTGCTTTGATCCTTTCCTGTGAGACCAGACTTAGTTTCCAATACACCACTGCAGGTTCAATGTATTCCTTGGACCTTCACATTGACGATGAAACACAGAAATCACATCAGAATTAAATACAGTAGGCACAACGCCGCCTTAAGTACAAGAATTGAGACTCTTCTTACAGTCGGTGCTTTGATCCTCTCCTGTGAGACCAGTATTAGCTTCCGATACACCACTGCACGTTCAATGTATTCCTTGGACCTTCACATTGACGATGAAACACTGATATTACTTCGGAATTAAATACAAAAGGTACAATGCCGCCTTAAGTACAAGAATAGAGACTCTTCTTACAGTCTGAGCTTTGATCCTTTCCTGTGAGACCAGTGTTAGTTTCCGATACACCACTGCACGTTGAATGTATTCCTTGGACATTCCCAATGACGATGAAACACTGAAATTACTTCAGAATTAAATACTAAAGGCACAATGCCGCCTTAAGTGCAAGAAGAGTGTGACTACTTAGAGTCTGTGCTTTGATCCTTTCCTATGAGACCAGTATTAATCTCCTATACACCACTGCAGGTTCAATGTATTCCTTTTACATACACATTGACGATGAAACTCTCAAATTACATCGGAATTAAGTACAAAAGGCACAATGCCGGCTTACGTGCAAGAAGGGTGAGACATCTTAGAGTCTGTGATTTGATCCTTTCCTGAGAGACCAGTATTAGTTTCCGATACACCACTGCAGGTTCAATGTATTCGTTTTACGTACACATTGCCAATGAAACACTGAAATTACATCGGAATTAAATACAAAAGGCACAATGCCGCCTTAAATGCAAGAAGAGTGAGACTTCTTAGAGTCTGTACTTTGATCCTTTCCTATGCGACCAGTATTAGTTTCCGATACACCACTGCAGGTTCAATATATTTCTTTTACATACACATTGACGATGAAACCCTGAAATTACATCGAAATTAACTACAAAAGGTACAATGCCGCCTTAAGTGTAAGAAGATTGAGACTTCATTGAGTCTGTGCTTTGATCCTTTCCTGAGAGACCAGTTTTAGTTTTGGATACACCACTGCAAGTTCAATGTATTGCTTGGACCTCCACATTGAAGATGAAACACAGAAAACACATCGGGATTAAATACAAAACGCACAACGCCGCCTTAAGTACAAGAATAGATACTCTTCTTACAGTCGGTGCTCTGATCCTTTCGTGTGAGTCCAGTATTAAGTTCCGATACACCACTGCAGGTTCAATGTATTCGTTTTACATACACATTGACGATGAAACACTGAAATTACATCGGAATTAAATACAAAAGGCACAATGCCGCCTTAAATGCAAGAAGAGTGAGACTTCTTAGAGTCTGTGCTTTGATCCTTTCCTATGAGACCAGTATTAGTTTCCGATAGACCACTGCAGGTTCAATGTATTCCTGTTACATACACATTGACGATGAAACACTGAAATTACATTGGAATTAAATACAAAAGGCACAATGCCGCCTTAAATGCAAGAAGAGTGAGACTTCTTACAGTCTGTGTTTTGATCCTTTCCTATGAGACCAGTATTAGTTTCCGATACACCACTGCAGGTTCAATGTATTCCTTTTACATACACATTGACGATGAAACACTGAAATTACATCAGAATTAAATACAAAAGGCACAATTCCGCCTTCAATGCAAGAAGAGTGAGACTTCTTAGAGTCTCTGCTTTGATCCTTTCCTATAAGACCAGTATTAGTTTACGATATACCACTGCAGGTTCAATGTTTTCCTCTTACTTACACATTGACGATGAAACACTGAAAATACATCGCAATTAAATACAAAAGGCTCAATGCCGCCTGAAGTGCAAGAAGAGTGAGACTACTTAGAGTCTGTGCTTCGATCCTTTCCTATGAGACCAGTATTAGTTTCCGATACACCACTGCAGGGTCAATGTATTCCTTGGACCTTCACATTGACGATGAAACACAGAAATCGCATCGCAATTAAATACAAAAGGCACAATGCTGCCTTAAGTACTAGAATAGAGACTCTTCTAACAGTCGGTGTTTTGTTCCTTTCCTGTGAGACCAGTATAAGTTTCCGATACACCACTGCAGGTTCAATGTATTCCTTGGACATTCACATTGACGATGAAACACTGAAATTACATCGGATATAAATACAAAAGGCACAATGCCGCCTTAAGGGAAAGATGAGTGAGACTTCTTAGAGTCTGTGCTTTGATACTTTCCTATGAGACCAGTATTAGTTTCCGATACACCACTGCAGGTTCAATGTATTCCGTTTACGTACACATTGACGATGAAACACTGAAATTACTTTGGAATTAAATACAAAGGCACAATGCCGCCTTAAGTGGAAGAAGAGTGAGACTTCTTAGCGTCTTTGATTTGTTCCTTTCCTGTGAGACCAGTATTTGTTTCCGATACACCACTGCACGTTCAATGTATTCCTTGGACCTTCACATTGACGATGAAACACAGAAATCGCATCGCAATTAAATACAAAAGGCACAATGCTGCCTTAAGTACTAGAATAGAGACTCTTCTTACAGTCGGTGTTTTGATCCTTTCCTATGAGACCAGTATTAGTTTCCAATACAACACAGCAGGTTCAATGTATTCCTTTTACATACACATTGACGATGAAAGACTGAAATTACATCGGAATTAAATACAAAAGGCACAATGCCGCTTTAAGTACAAGAAGAGAGACTCTTCTTACAGTCTGAGCTTTGATCCTTTCCTGTGAGACCAGTATTAGTTTCCGATACACCACTGCACGTTCAATGTACTCCTTGGACATTCCCAATGACGATGAAACATTGAAAATACTTCGGAATTAAATACAAAAGGCACAATGCCGCCTTAAGTGCAAGAAGAGTAAGACTTCTTAGAGTTTGTGCTTTGATCCTTTCCTATGAGACCAGTATTAGTTTCCGATACACCACTGCAGGTTCAATGTATTCCTTTTACACACACATTGACGATGAAATACAGAAATTACATCGGAATTAAATACAAAAGGCACAATGCCGCCTTAAGTGCAAGGAGATTGAGACTTCATAGTGTCTGTGCTTTGATCCTTTCCTATTAGACCAGTATTAGTTTCCGATACACCATTGCAGGTTCAATGTATTCCTAGGACCTTCACATTGACGATGAAACACCGAAATCGCATCGGAATTAAATACAAAAGCCACAATGCCGCCTTAAGTATAAGAATAGAGACTCTTCTTACAGTTTGTGCTTTGATCCTTTCCTATGTGACCAGTATTAGTTTCCGATACACCACAGCATATTCAATGTATTCCTTGGACATTCACATTGATGATGAAACACTGATATTACATCGGAATTAAATACAAAAGGCACAATGCCGCCTTAAGTGCAAGAAGAGTGAGACTTCTTAGAGTCTGTGCTTTGATTCCTTCCTATGAGACCAGTATTAGTTTCCGATAACCCATTGCAGGTTCAATGTATTCCGTCTACATACACATTGACGATGAAACACTGAAATTACATCGGAATTAAATACAAATGGCACAATGCCGCCTTAAGTGCAAGAAGAGTGAGATTTCTTAGTGTCTGTGTTGTGATCCTTTCCTATGAGACCAGTATTAGTTTCCGATATACCACTGCAGTTTCAATGTATTCCTTTTGCATACACATTGACGATGAAACACTGAAATTACATCGGAATTAGATACAAAAGGCACAATACCGCCTTGAATGCAAGGAGAGTCAGACTTATTACAGTCTGTGCTTTGATCCTTTCCTATGAGACCAGTATTAGTTTCCGATACACCACTGCAGGTTGAATGTATTCCGTTTACGTACACATTGACGATGTAACACTGAAATTACATCGGAATTAAATACAAAGGCACAATGCCGCCATAGGTGCAAGAAGAGTGAGACTTCTAGGAGTCTGTGCATTGATCCTTTCCTGTGAGAACAGTATTAGTTTCCGATACAGCACTGCACGTTCAATGTATTCCTTAGACCTTCACATTGACGATGAAACACTGATATTACTTCGGAATTAAATACAAAAGGCACAATGCCGCCTTAAGTGCAAGAAGAGTGAGACTTCTTAGAGTCTGTGCTTTGATCCTTTCCTGTGAGACCACTATTAGTTTCCGATACACCACAGCAGGTTCAATGTATTCTTTGGACCTTCACATAGACGTTGAAACACAGAAATCGCATCGGAATTAAATACAAAAGCCACAATGCCGCCTAAAGTATAAGAATAGAGACTCTTCTTACAGTCGGTGCTTTGATCCTTTCCCGTAAGACCAGTATTAGTTTCGAATACACCACTGCAGGTTCAATGAATTCCTTGGACATTCACATTGACGATGAAACACAGAAATCGCATCGGAATTAAATACAAAAGGCACAATGCCGCCTTAAGTACAAGAATAGAGACTTCTCTTACAGTCGGTGCTTTGATCCTTTCCTGTGAGACCAGTATTAGTTTCCGATACTCCAGTGCAGGTTCAATGTAGTCCTTGGACATTCACAGTTACGTTGAAACACTGAAATTACATCGGAATTAAATACAAAATGCACAATGCCGCCTTACGTGCACGAAGAGTGAGACTTCTTAGAGTCTGTGCTTTGATGCGTTCCTATGAGACCAGTATTACTTTCCGATACACCACTGCAGGTTCAATGTATTCCTTGGACATACACATTGACGATGAAACACTGAAATTCCATTGGAATTAAATACAAATGGCACTTTGCCGCCTTAAGTGCAAGAAGAGTGAGACTTCTTAGAGTCTGTGCTTTGATCCTTTAGTGTGAGACCAGTATTAGTTTCCGATACACCACTGCATGTTCAATGTATTCCTTGGACATACACATTGACGGGGAAACACTGAAATTACATCGGAATTAAATACAAAAGACACAATGTCGCCTTAAGTTCAAGAAGAGTGAGACTTCTTAGAGTCTGTGGTTAGATCCTTTCCTGTGCGACCAGTATTAGTTTCCGATACACCACTGCAAATTCAATCTATTCCTTGGACCTACACATAGACGATGAAATACCGAAATCGCATCGGAATTAAATACAAAATGCACAATGCCGCCTTAAGTACAAGAATAGAGAATCTTCTTACAGTCTGTGCTTTGATCTTTTCCTGTGAGACCAGTATTAGTTTCCGCTACACCACTGCAGGTTCAATGTATTCCTTTTACATACACATTGACGATGAAACACTGAAATTGCATCGGAATTAAATACAAAAGGCTCAATGCCGCCGTAAGTGCATGCAGAGCGAGAACTTTTAGAGTCTGTGCTTTGATCCTCTCCTGTGAGACCAGTATTAGTTTCCGATACACCACTGCAGGTTCAATGTATTCCTTGGACTTACACATTGACGATGAAACACCGAAATCGCATCGGAATTAAATACAAAAGGCATAACGCCGCCTTAATTACAAGAATAGAGACTATTCTTACAGTCGGTGCTTTGATCTTTTCCTGTGAGACCTGTATTAGTTTCCGATACACCACTGCTGGTTCAATGTATTCCTTGGACCTTCACATTGACGATGAAACACCGAAATCGCATCGGACGTAAATACAAAAGGCACATTGCCGCCTTAAGTACAAGAATAGAGACTCTTCTTACAGTCGGTGTTTGATCCTTTCCTGTGAGACCAGTATTAGTTTCCGATACACCACTGCAGGTTCAATGTATTCGTTTTACGTACACATTGCCAATGAAACACTGAAATTACATCGGAATTAAATACAAATGGCACAATGCCGCCTTAAATGCAAGAAGAGTGAGACTTCTTAGAGTCTGTACTTTGATCCTTTCCTATGCGACCAGTATTAGTTTCCGATACACCACTGCAGGTTCAATATATTTCTTTTACATACACATTGACGATGAAACACTGAAATTACATCGGAATTAAATACAATATGCACAATGCCGCCTTAAGTGCAAGAAGAGTGGGACTTCTTAGAGTCTGTGCTTTGATCCTTTCTAATGAGACCAGTATTAGTTTTCGACACACCACTGCAGGTTCAATGTATTCCTTTTACATACACTTTGACGATGAAAAACTGAAATTACATCGAAATTAACTACAAAAGGCACAATGCCGCCTTAAGTGTAAGAAGATTGAGTCTTCATTGAGTCTGTGCTTTGATCCTTTCCTGTGAGACCAGTTTTAGTTTTCGATACACCACTGCAAGTTCAATGTATTGCTTGGACCTCCACATTGAAGATGAAACACAGAAAACACATCGGGATTAAATACAAAACGCACAACGCCGCCTTAAGTACAAGAATAGATACTCTTCTTACAGTCGGTGCTCTGATCCTTTCGTGTGAAACCAGTATTAGGTTCCGATACACCACTGCAGGTTCAATGTATTCGTTTTACATACACATTGACGATGAAGCACTGAAATTACATCGGAATTAAATACAAAAGGCACAATGCCGCCTTAAATGCAAGAAGAGTGAGACTTCTTAGAGTCTGTGCTTTGATTCTTTCCTATGAGACCAGTATTAGTTTCCGATAGACCACTGCAGGTTCAATGTATTCCTTTTACATACACATTGACGATGAAACACTGAAATTACATTGGAATTAAATACAAAAGGCACAATGCCGCCTTAAATGCAAGAAGAGTGAGACTTCTTACAGTCTGTGTTTTGATCCTTTCCTATGAGACCAGTATTAGTTTCCGATACACCACTGCAGGTTCAATGTATTCCTTTTACATACACATTGACGATGAAACACTGAAATTACATCAGAATTAATTACAAAAGGCACAATTCCGCCTTCAATGCAAGAAGAGTGAGACTTCTTAGAGTCTCTGCTTTGATCCTTTCCTATAAGACCAGTATTAGTTTACGATACACCACTGCAGGATCAATGTTTTCCTCTTACTTACACATTGACGATGAAACACTGAAAATACATCGCAATTAAATACAAAAGGCTCAATGCCGCCTTAAGTGCAAGAAGAGTGAGACTACTTAGAGTCTGTGCTTCGATCCGTTCCTATGAGACCAGTATTAGTTTCCGATACACCACTGCAGGGTTAATGTATTCCTTGGACCTTCACATTGACGATGAAACACGGAAAGCGCATCGCAATTAAATACAAAAGGCACAATGCTGCCTTAAGTACTAGAATAGAGACTCTCCTTACAGTCGGTGTTTTGATCCTTTCCTGTGAGACCAGTATAAGTTTCCGATACACCACTGCAGGTTCAATGTATTCCTTGGACATTCACATTGACGATGAAACACTGAAATTACATCGGATATAAATACAAAAGGCACAATGCCGCCTTAAGGGAAAGATGAGTGAGACTTCTTAGAGTCTGTGCTTTGATACTTTCCTATGAGACCAGTATTAGTTTCCGATACACCACTGCAGGTTCAATGTATTCCGTTTACATACACATTGACGATGAAACACTGAAATTACTTTGGAATTAAATACAAAGGCACAATGCCGCCTTAAGTGCAAGAAGAGTGAGACTTCTTAGCGTCTTTGATTTGATCCTTTCCTGTGAGACCAGTATTTGTTTCCGATACGCCACTGCACGTTCAATGTATTCCTTGGACCTTCACATTGACGATTACACACTGATATTACTTCGGAATTAAATACAAAAGGCACAATGCCGCCTTAAGTGCAAGAAGAGTGAGACTTCTTAGAGTCTGTGCTATGATCCTTTCCTATGAGACCAGTATTAGTTTCCGATACAACACAGCAGGTTCAATGTATTCCTTTTACATACACATTGACGATGAAAGACTGAAATTACATCGGAATTAAATACAAAAGGCACAATGCCGATTTAAGTACAAGAATAGAGACTCTTCTTACAGTCTGGGCTTTGATCCTTTCCTGTGAGACCAGTATTAGTTTCCGATACACCACTGCACGTTCAATGTATTCCTTGGACATTCCCAATGACGATGAAACACTGAAATTACTTCGGAATTAAATACAAAAGGCACAATGCCGCCATAAGTGTAGAAGAGTGAGACTACTTAGAGTCTGTGCTTTGATCCTATCCTATGAGATCAGAATTAGTTTCCGATACACCACAGCAGGTTCAATGTATTCCTTTTACATACACATTGTAGATGAGACACAGAAATTACATCAGAATTAAAGACAAAAGTCACAATGCCGCCTTAAGTACAAGAATAGAGACTCCTCTTACAGTCTGAGCTTCGATCCTTTCCTGTGAGACCAGTATTAGTTTCCGATACACCACTGCACGTTCAATGTACTCCTTGGACATTCCCAATGACGATGAAACACTGAAAATACTTCGGAATTAAATACAAAAGGCACAATGCCGCCTTAAGTTCAAGGAGATTGAGACTTCATAGTGTCCGTGCTTTGATCCTTTCCTATTACACCAGTATTAGTTTCCGATACACCATTGCAGGTTCAATGTATTCCTAGGACCTTCACATTGACGATGAAACACAGAAATCGCATCGGAATTAAATACAAAAGCCACAATGCCGCCTTAAGTATAAGAATAGAGACTCTTCTTACAGTCTGTGCTTTGATCCTTTCCTATGTGACCAGTATTAGTTTCCGATACACCACAGCATATTCAATGTATTCCTTGGACAGTCACATTGACGATGAAACACTGATATTACTTCGGAATTAAATACAAAAGGCACAATGCCGCCTTAAGTGCAAGAAGAGTGAGACCTCTTAGAGTCTGTGCTTTGATTCCTTCCTATGAGACCAGTATTAGTTTCTGATAACCCATTGCAGGTTCAATGTATTCCGTCTACATACACATTGACGATGAAACACTGAAATTACATCGGAATTAAATACAAATGGCACAATGCCGCCTTAAGTGCAAGAAGAGTGAGATTTCTTAGTGTCTGTGTTGTGATCCTTTCCTATGAGACCAGTATTAGTTTCCGATATACCACTGCAGGTTCAATGTATTCCTTTTGCATACACATTGACGATGAAACACTGAAATTACATCGGAATTAAATACAAAAGGCACAATACCGCCTTAAATGCAAGGTGAGTCAGACTTATTACAGTCTGTGCTTTGATCCTTTCCTATGAGACCAGTATTAGTTTCCGATACACAACTGCAGGTTCAATGTATTCCTTTAAAATACACATTGACGATGAAACAATGAAATTACATCGGAAGTAATTACAAAAGGCACAATGCCGCCTTAAATCCTAGAAGAGTGAGACTTCTTAGAGTCTGTGCTTTGATCCATTCCTATGAGACCAGTATTAGTTTCCGATACACCACTGCAGGGTCAATGTATTCCTTGGACCTTCACATTGGCAATGAAACACAGAAATCGCATCAGAATTAAATACAAAAGGCACAATGCCGCCTTAAGTACAAGAATAGAGACTCTTCCTACAGTCGGTGTTTTGATCCTTTCCTGTGAGATCAGTATTAGTTTCCGATACACCACTGCAGGTTCATTGTATTCCCTGGACATTCACATTGACGATGAAACACTGCAATTACATCGGAATTAAATACAAAAGGCACAATGCCACCTTAAGTGCAAGAAGAGTGAGACTTCTTAGAGTCTTTGCTTTGATCCTTTCCTATGAGACCAGTATTAGTTTCCGATACACCACTGCAGGTTGAATGTATTCCGTTTACGTACACATTGACGATGAAACACTGAAATTACATCGGAATTAAATACAAAGGCACAATGCCGCCATAGGTGCAAGAAGAGTGAGACTTCTTAGAGTCTGTGCATTGATCCTTTCCTGTGAGAACAGTATTAGTTTCCGATACAGCACTGCACGTTCAATGTATTCCTTAGACCTTCACATTGACGATGAAACACTGATATTACTTCGGAATTAAATACAAAAGTCACAATGCCGCCTTAAGTGCAAGAAGAGTGAGACTTCTTAGAGTCTGTGCTTTGATCCTTTCCTGTGAGACCAGTATTAGTTTCCGATACACCACAGCAGGTTCAATGTATTCTTTGGACCTTCACATAGACGTTGAAACACAGAAATCGCATCGGAATTAAATACAAAAGCCACAATGCCGCCTAAAGTATAAGAATAGAGACTCTTCTTACAGTCGGTGCTTTGATCCTTTCCCGTGAGACCAGTATTAGTTTCGAATACACCACTGCAGGTTCAATGAATTCCTTGGACATTCACATTGACGATGAAACACAGAAATCGCATCGGAATTAAATACAAAAGGCACAATGCCGCCTTAAGTACAAGAATAGAGACTTCTCTTACAGTCGGTGCTTTGATCCTTTCCTGTGAGACCAGTATTAGTTTCCGATACACCAGTGCAGGTTCAATGTAGTCCTTGGACATTCACAGTTACGTTGAAACACTGAAATTACATCGGAATTAAATACAAAATGCACAATGCCGCCTTATGTGCACGAAGAGTGAGACTTCTTAGAGTCTGTGCTTTGATGCGTTCCTATGAGACCAGTATTAGTTTCCGATACACCACTGCAGGTTCAATGTATTCCTTGGACATTCACATTGACGATGAAACACTGAAATTCCATTGGAATTAAATACAAATGGCACATTGCCGCCTTAAGTGCAAGAAGAGTGAGACTTCTTAGAGTCTGTGCTTTGATCCTTTAGTGTGAGACCAGTATTAGTTTCCGATACACCACTGCATGTTAAATGTATTCCTTGGACATACACATTGACGAGGAAACACAGAAATTACATCGGAATTAAATACAAAAGACACAATGTCGCCTTAAGTTCAAGAAGAGTGAGACTTCTTAGAGTCTGTGGTTAGATCCTTTCCTGTGCGACCAGTATTATTTTCCGATACACCACTGCAGGTTCAATCTATTCCTTGGACCTACACATAGACAATGAAATACCGAAATCGCATCGGAATTAAATACAAAATGCACAATGCCGCCTTAAGTACAAGAATAGAGAATCTTCTTACAGTCTGTGCTTTGATCTTTTCCTGTGAGACCAGTATTGGTTTCCGCTACACCACTGCAGGTTCAATGTATTCCTTGGACATACACATTGACGATGAAACACTGAAATTGCATCGGAATTAAATACAAAAGGCTCAATGCCGCCGTAAGTGCATGCAGAGCGAGAACTTTTAGAGTCTGTGCTTTGATCCTCTCCTGTGAGACCTGTATTAGTTTCCATTACACCACTGCAGGTTCAATGTATTCCTTGGACTTACACATTGACGATGAAACACCGAAATCGCATCGGAATTAAATACAAAAGGCATAACGCCGCCTTAATTACAAGAATAGAGACTATTCTTACAGTCGGTGCTTTGATCTTTTCCTGTGAGACATGTATTAGTTTCCTATACACCACTGCTGGTTCAATGTATTCCTTGGACCTTCACATTGACGATGAAACACCGAAATCGCATCGGACGTAAATACAAAAGGCACATTGCCGCCTTAAGTACAAGAATAGAGACTCTTCTTACAGTCGGTGTTTGATCCTTTCCTGTGAGACCAGTATTAGTTTCCGATACACCACTGCAGGTTCAATGTATTCGTTTTACGTACACATTGCCAATGAAACACTGAAATTACATCGGAATTAAATACAAAAGGCACAATGCCGCCTTAAATGCAAGAAGAGTGAGACTTCTTAGAGTCTGTACTTTGATCCTTTCCTATGCGACCAGTATTAGTTTCCGATACACCACTGCAGGTTCAAAATATTTCTTTTACATACACATTGACGATGAAACACTGAAATTACATCGGAATTAAATACAATATGCACAATGCCGCCTTAAGTGCAAGAAGAGTGGGACTTCTTAGAGTCTGTGCCTTGATCCTTTCTAATGAGACCAGTATTAGTTTTCGACACACCACTGCAGGTTCAATGTATTCCTTTTACATACACTTTGACGATGAAAAACTGAAATTACATCGAAATTAACTACAAAAGGCACAATGCCGCCTTAAGTGTAAGAAGATTGAGTCTTCATTGAGTCTGTGCTTTGATCCTTTCGTGTGAGACCAGTTTTAGTTTTCGATACACCACTGCAAGTTCAATGTATTGCTTGGACCTCCACATTGAAGATGAAACACAGAAAACACATCGGGATTAAATACAAAACGCACAACGCCGCCTTAAGTACAA
Organism: Schistocerca serialis cubense; assembly: GCF_023864345.2. Classification (NCBI taxonomy): domain Eukaryota; kingdom Metazoa; phylum Arthropoda; class Insecta; order Orthoptera; family Acrididae; genus Schistocerca; species Schistocerca serialis. The sequence goes on from NC_064641.1 coordinate 969,926,313, forward strand.
GAATAGATACTCTTCTTACAGTCGGTGCTCTGATCCTTTCGTGTGAGACCAGTATTAGGTTCCGATACACCACTGCAGGTTCAATGTATTCGTTTTACATACACATTGACGATGAAGCACTGAAATTACATCGGAATTAAATACAAAAGGCACAATGCCGCCTTAAATGCAAGAAGAGTGAGACTTCTTAGAGTCTGTGCTTTGATTCTTTCCTATGAGACCAGTATTAGTTTCCGATAGACCACTGCAGGTTCAATGTATTCCTTTTACATACACATTGACGATGAAACACTGAAATTACATTGGAATTAGATACAAAAGGCACAATGCCGCCTTAAATGCAAGAAGAGTGAGACTTCTTACAGTCTGTGTTTTGATCCTTTCCTATGAGACCAGTATTAGTTTCCGATACACCACTGCAGGTTCAATGTATTCCTTTTACATACACATTGACGATGAAACACTGAAATTACATCAGAATTAAATACAAAAGGCACAATTCCGCCTTCAATGCAAGAAGAGTGAGACTTCTTAGAGTCTCTGCTTTGATCCTTTCCTATAAGACCAGTATTAGTTTACGATACACCACTGCAGGATCAATGTTTTCCTCTTACTTACACATTGACGATGAAACACTGAAAATACATCGCAATTAAATACAAAAGGCTCAATGCCGCCTTAAGTGCAAGAAGAGTGAGACTACTTAGAGTCTGTGCTTCGATCCGTTCCTATGAGACCAGTATTAGTTTCCGATACACCACTGCAGGGTCAATGTATTCCTTGGACCTTCACATTGACGATGAAACACGGAAATCGCATCGCAATTAAATACAAAAGGCACAATGCTGCCTTAAATACTAGAATAGAGACTCTCCTTACAGTCGGTGTTTTGATCCTTTCCTGTGAGACCAGTATAAGTTTCCGATACACCACTGCAGGTTCAATGTATTCCTTGGACATTCACATTGACGATGAAACACTGAAATTACATCGGATATAAATACAAAAGGCACAATGCCGCCTTAAGGGAAAGATGAGTGAGACTTCTTAGAGTCTGTGCTTTGATACTTTCCTATGAGACCAGTATTAGTTTCCGATACACCACTGCAGGTTCAATGTATTCCGTTTACATACACATTGACGATGAAACACTGAAATTACTTTGGAATTAAATACAAAGGCACAATGCCGCCTTAAGTGCAAGAAGAGTGAGACTTCTTAGCGTCTTTGATTTGATCCTTTCCTGTGAGACCAGTATTTGTTTCCGATACGCCACTGCACGTTCAATGTATTCCTTGGACCTTCACATTGACGATTACACACTGATATTACTTCGGAATTAAATACAAAAGGCACAATGCCGCCTTAAGTGCAAGAAGAGTGAGACTTCTTAGAGTCTGTGCTATGATCCTTTCCTATGAGACCAGTATTAGTTTCCGATACAACACAGCAGGTTCAATGTATTCCTTTTACATACACATCGACGATGAAAGACTGAAATTACATCGGAATTAAATACAAAAGGCACAATGCCGCTTTAAGTACAAGAATAGAGACTCTTCTTACAGTCTGAGCTTTGATCCTTTCCTGTGAGACCAGTATTAGTTTCCGATACACCACTGCACGTTCAATGTATTCCTTGGACATACACATTGACGATGAAACACTGAAATTGCATCGGAATTAAATACAAAAGGCTCAATGCCGCCGTAAGTGCATGCAGAGCGAGAACTTTTAGAGTCTGTGCTTTGATCCTCTCCTGTGAGACCTGTATTAGTTTCCATTACACCACTGCAGGTTCAATGTATTCCTTGGACTTACACATTGACGATGAAACACCGAAATCGCATCGGAATTAAATACAAAAGGCATAACGCCGCCTTAATTACAAGAATGGAGACTATTCTTACAGTCGGTGCTTTGATCTTTTCCTGTGAGACCTGTATTAGTTTCCGATACACCACTGCTGGTTCAATGTATTCCTTGGACCTTCACATTGACGATGAAACACCGAAATCGCATCGGACGTAAATACAAAAGGCACATTGCCGCCTTAAGTACAAGAATAGAGACTCTTCTTACAGTCGGTGTTTGATCCTTTCCTGTGAGACCAGTATTAGTTTCCGATACACCACTGCAGGTTCAATGTATTCGTTTTACGTACACATTGCCAATGAAACACTGAAATTACATCGGAATTAAATACAAAAGGCACAATGCCGCCTTAAATGCAAGAAGAGTGAGACTTCTTAGAGTCTGTACTTTGATCCTTTCCTATGCGACCAGTATTAGTTTCCGATACACCACTGCAGGTTCAATATATTTCTTTTACATACACATTGACGATGAAACACTGAAATTACATCGGAATTAAATACAATATGCACAATGCCGCCTTAAGTGCAAGAAGAGTGGGACTTCTTAGAGTCTGTGCCTTGATCCTTTCTAATGAGACCAGTATTAGTTTTCGACACACCACTGCAGGTTCAATGTATTCCTTTTACATACACTTTGACGATGAAAAACTGAAATTACATCGAAATTAACTACAAAAGGCACAATGCCGCCTTAAGTGTAAGAAGATTGAGTCTTCATTGAGTCTGTGCTTTGATCCTTTCCTGTGAGACCAGTTTTAGTTTTCGATACACCACTGCAAGTTCAATGTATTGCTTGGACCTCCACATTGAAGATGAAACACAGAAAACACATCGGGATTAAATACAAAACGCACAACGCCGCCTTAAGTACAAGAATAGATACTCTTCTTACAGTCGGTGCTCTGATCCTTTCGTGTGAGACCAGTATTAGGTTCCGATACACCACTGCAGGTTCAATGTATTCGTTTTACATACACATTGACGATGAAGCACTGAAATTACATCGGAATTAAATACAAAAGGCACAATGCCGCCTTAAATGCAAGAAGAGTGAGACTTCTTAGAGTCTGTGCTTTGATTCTTTCCTATGAGACCAGTATTAGTTTCCGATAGACCACTGCAGGTTCAATGTATTCCTTTTACATACACATTGACGATGAAACACTGAAATTACATTGGAATTAAATACAAAAGGCACTATTCCGCCTTCAATGCAAGAAGAGTGAGACTTCTTAGAGTCTCTGCTTTGATCCTTTCCTATAAGACCAGTATTAGTTTACGATACACCACTGCAGGATCAATGTTTTCCTCTTACTTACACATTGACGATGAAACACTGAAAATACATCGCAATTAAATACAAAAGGCTCAATGCCGCCTTAAGTGCGAGAAGAGTGAGACTACTTAGAGTCTGTGCTTCGATCCGTTCCTATGAGACCAGTATTAGTTTCCGATACACCACTGCAGGGTCAATGTATTCCTTGGACCTTCACATTGACGATGAAACACGGAAATCGCACCGCAATTAAATACAAAAGGCACAATGCTGCCTTAAATACTAGAATAGAGACTCTCCTTACAGTCGGTGTTTTGATCCTTTCCTGTGAGACCAGTATAAGTTTCCGATACACCACTGCAGGTTCAATGTATTCCTTGGACATTCACATTGACGATGAAACACTGAAATTACATCGGATATAAATACAAAAGGCACAATGCCGCCTTAAGGGAAAGATGAGTGAGACTTCTTAGAGTCTGTGCTTTGATACTTTCCTATGAGACCAGTATTAGTTTCCGATACACCACTGCAGGTTCAATGTATTCCGTTTACATACACATTGACGATGAAACACTGAAATTACTTTGGAATTAAATACAAAGGCACAATGCCGCCTTAAGTGCAAGAAGAGTGAGACTTCTTAGCGTCTTTGATTTGATCCTTTCCTGTGAGACCAGTATTTGTTTCCGATACGCCACTGCACGTTCAATGTATTCCTTGGACCTTCACATTGACGATTACACACTGATATTACTTCGGAATTAAATACAAAAGGCACAATGCCGCCTTAAGTGCAAGAAGAGTGAGACTTCTTAGAGTCTGTGCTATGATCCTTTCCTATGAGACCAGTATTAGTTTCCGATACAACACAGCAGGTTCAATGTATTCCTTTTACATACACATCGACGATGAAAGACTGAAATTACATCGGAATTAAATACAAAAGGCACAATGCCGCTTTAAGTACAAGAATAGAGACTCTTCTTACAGTCTGAGATTTGATCCTTTCCTGTGAGACCAGTATTAGTTTCCGATACACCACTGCACGTTCAATGTATTCCTTGGACATTCCCAATGACGATGAAACACTGAAATTACTTCGGAATTAAATACAAAAGGCACAATGCCGCCATAAGTGTAGAAGAGTGAGACTACTTAGAGTCTGTGCTTTGATCCTTTCCTATGAGATCAGAATTAGTTTCCGATACACCACAGCAGGTTCAATGTATTCCTTTTACATACACATTGACGATGAGACACAGAAATTACATCAGAATTAAATACAAAAGTCACAATGCCGCCTTAAGTACAAGAATAGAGACTCCTCTTACAGTCTGAGCTTCGATCCTTTCCTGTGAGACCAGTATTAGTTTCCGATACACCACTGCACGTTCAATGTACTCCTTGGACATTCCCAATGACGATGAAACACTGAAAATACTTCGGAATTAAATACAAAAGGCACAATGCCGCCTTAAGTGCAAGGAGATTGAGACTTCATAGTGTCCGTGCTTTGATCCTTTCCTATTAGACCAGTATTAGTTTCCGATACACCATTGCAGGTTCAATGTATTCCTAGGACCTTCACATTGACGATGAAACACAGAAATCGCATCGGAATTAAATACAAAAGCCACAATGCCGCCTTAAGTATAAGAATAGAGACTCTTCTTACAGTCTGTGCTTTGATCCTTTCCTATGTGACCAGTATTAGTTTCCGATACACCACAGCATATTCAATGTATTCCTTGGACAGTCACATTGACGATGAAACACTGATATTACTTCGGAATTAAATACAAAAGGCACAATGCCGCCTTAAGTGCAAGAAGAGTGAGACCTCTTAGAGTCTGTGCTTTGATTCCTTCCTATGAGACCAGTATTAGTTTCCGATAACCCATTGCAGGTTCAATGTATTCCGTCTACATACACATTGACGATGAAACACTGAAATTACATCGGAATTAAATACAAATGGCACAATGCCGCCTTAAGTGCAAGAAGAGTGAGATTTCTTAGTGTCTGTGTTGTGATCCTTTCCTATGAGACCAGTATTAGTTTCCGATATACCACTGCAGGTTCAATGTATTCCTTTTGCATACACATTGACGATGAAACACTGAAATTACATCGGAATTAAATACAAAAGGCACAATACCGCCTTAAATGCAAGGAGAGTCAGACTTATTACAGTCTGTGCTTTGATCCTTTCCTATGAGACCAGTATTAGTTTCCGATACACAACTGCAGGTTCAATGTATTCCTTTAAAATACACATTGACGATGAAACAATGAAATTACATCGGAAGTAATTACAAAAGGCACAATGCCGCCTTAAATCCTAGAAGAGTGAGACTTCTTAGAGTCTGTGCTTTGATCCATTCCTATGAGACCAGTATTAGTTTCCGATACACCACTGCAGGGTCAATGTATTCCTTGGACCTTCACATTGGCAATGAAACACAGAAATCGCATCAGAATTAAATACAAAAGGCACAATGCCGCCTTAAGTACAAGAATAGAGACTCTTCCTACAGTCGGTGTTTTGATCCTTTCCTGTGAGATCAGTATTAGTTTCCGATACACCACTGCAGGTTCATTGTATTCCCTGGACATTCACATTGACGATGAAACACTGCAATTACATCGGAATTAAATACAAAAGGCACAATGCCACCTTAAGTGCAAGAAGAGTGAGACTTCTTAGAGTCTTTGCTTTGATCCTTTCCTATGAGACCAGTATTAGTTTCCGATACACCACTGCAGGTTGAATGTATTCCGTTTACGTACACATTGACGATGAAACACTGAAATTACATCGGAATTAAATACAAAGGCACAATGCCGCCATAGGTGCAAGAAGAGTGAGACTTCTTAGAGTCTGTGCATTGATCCTTTCCTGTGAGAACAGTATTAGTTTCCGATACAGCACTGCACGTTCAATGTATTCCTTAGACCTTCACATTGACGATGAAACACTGATATTACTTCGGAATTAAATACAAAAGGCACAATGCCGCCTTAAGTGCAAGAAGAGTGAGACTTCTTAGAGTCTGTGCTTTGATCCTTTCCTGTGAGACCAGTATTAGTTTCCGATACACCACAGCAGGTTCAATGTATTCTTTGGACCTTCACATAGACGTTGAAACACAGAAATCGCATCGGAATTAAATACAAAAGCCACAATGCCGCCTAAAGTATAAGAATAGAGACTCTTCTTACAGTCGGTGCTTTGATCCTTTCCCGTGAGACCAGTATTAGTTTCGAATACACCACTGCAGGTTCAATGAATTCCTTGGACATTCACATTGACGATGAAACACAGAAATCGCATCGGAATTAAATACAAAAGGCACAATGCCGCCTTAAGTACAAGAATAGAGACTTCTCTTACAGTCGGTGCTTTGATCCTTTCCTGTGAGACCAGTATTAGTTTCCGATACACCAGTGCAGGTTCAATGTAGTCCTTGGACATTCACAGTTACGTTGAAACACTGAAATTACATCGGAATTAAATACAAAATGCACAATGCCGCCTTACGTGCACGAAGAGTGAGACTTCTTAGAGTCTGTGCTTTGATGCGTTCCTATGAGACCAGTATTAGTTTCCGATACACCACTGCAGGTTCAATGTATTCCTTGGACATTCACATTGACGATGAAACACTGAAATTCCATTGGAATTAAATACAAATGGCACATTGCCGCCTTAAGTGCAAGAAGAGTAAGACTTCTTAGAGTCTGTGCTTTGATCCTTTAGTGTGAGACCAGTATTAGTTTCCGATACACCACTGCATGTTAAATGTATTCCTTGGACATACACATTGACGAGGAAACACTGAAATTACATCGGAATTAAATACAATAGACACAATGTCGCCTTAAGTTCAAGAAGAGTGAGACTTCTTAGAGTCTGTGGTTAGATCCTTTCCTGTGCGACCAGTATTAGTTTCCGATACACCACTGCAGGTTCAATCTATTCCTTGGACCTACACATAGACAATGAAATACCGAAATCGCATCGGAATTAAATACAAAATGCACAATGCCGCCTTAAGTACAAGAATAGAGAATCTTCTTACAGTCTGTGCTTTGATCTTTTCCTGTGGGACCAGTATTGGTTTCCGCTACACCACTGCAGGTTCAATGTATTCCTTGGACATACACATTGACGATGAAACACTGAAATTGCATCGGAATTAAATACAAAAGGCTCAATGCCGCCGTAAGTGCATGCAGAGCGAGAACTTTTAGAGTCTGTGCTTTGATCCTCTCCTGTGAGACCTGTATTAGTTTCCATTACACCACTGCAGGTTCAATGTATTCCTTGGACTTACACATTGACGATGAAACACCGAAATCGCATCGGAATTAAATACAAAAGGCATAACGCCGCCTTAATTACAAGAATAGAGACTGTTCTTACAGTCGGTGCTTTGATCTTTTCCTGTGAGACCTGTATTAGTTTCCGATACACCACTGCTGGTTCAATGTATTCCTTGGACCTTCACATTGACGATGAAACATCGAAATCGCATCGGACGTAAATACAAAAGGCACATTGCCGCCTTAAGTACAAGAATAGAGACTCTTCTTACAGTCGGTGTTTGATCCTTTCCTGTGAGACCAGTGTTAGTTTCCGATACACCACTGCAGGTTCAATGTATTCCTTAGACATTCACATTGACGATAAAACACTGAAATTACATAGGAAATAAATACAAAAGGCACAATGCCGCCTTAAGTGCAAGAAGAGTGAGACTTCTTAGAGTCTGTGCTTTGATCCTTTCCTATGAGACCATTATTAGTTTCGGATACACCAATGCAGGTTCAATTTATTCCGTTAACATACACATTGACGACGAAACACTGAAATTATGTCGGAATTAAGTTCAAAGGCACAATGCCGCGTTAAGTGCAAGAAGAGTGAGACTTCTTAGAGTCTGTGGTTTGATCCTTTCCTGTGAGACCTGTATTAGTTTCAGATACACCACTGCACGTTCAATGAATTCCTTGGACCGTCACATTGACGATGAAACACTGATATTACTTCGGAATTACATTACAAAAGGCACAATGCCGCCTTAAGTGCAAGAAGAGTGAGACTTCTTAGAGTCTGTGCTTTGATCCCTTCCTATGAGACCAGTATTACTTTCCGATACACCACTGCAGGTTCAACGTATTGCTTTGACATACACATTGACGATGAAACACTGAAATTACATCGGAATTAAATGCAAAAGGCACAATGCCGCCTTAAGTGCATGAAGAGTGAGACTTCTTTGAGTCTCTGCTTTGTTCCTTTCCTATGAGACCAGTATTAGTTTCCGATACACCACTGCAAGTTCAATGTATTCCTTGGACAATCACATTGACGATGAAACACTGAAATTACATAGGAATTAAATACTAAAGGCACAATGCCGCCTTAAGTGCAAGTAGAGTTAGGCTTCTTAGAGTCTGTGCTTTTATCCTTTCCTATGAGACGAGTATTAGTTTCCGATAACCCACTGTAGGTTCAATGTATTCCGATTACATACACATTGACGAAGATACACTGAAATTACATCGGAAATAAATACAAAAGGCACAAGCCGCCTCAAGTGCCAGAAGAGTTTGACTTCCTAGAGTCTGTGCTTTGAACCTTTCCTATGAGAGCAGTATTAGTCTCTGTTACACCACTGCAGGTTCAATGTATCCGTTTTCATACACAGTGACGATGAAACACTGAAATTACATCGGATTTAAATACAAAAGGCACAATGCCGCATTAAGTGCAAGAAGAGTGAGACTTCTTAGAGTCTGTGATTTTATCCTTTCCTGTGAGACCAGTATTAGTTTCCGATACACCACTGCAAGTTCAATGTATTCCCTGGACATACACATTGACGAGAAAACACTGAAATTTCATTGTAATTCTATACAAAAGGCACAATGCCGACTTAAGCGCAAGAAGAGTGAGACTTCTTAGAGTCTGTAGTTTGATCCTTTCCTGTGAGAACAGTATTATGTTTCCGATACACCACTGCACGTTCAATGTATTCCTTGGACCTTCACATTGACGATGAAACACAGAAATCGCATCGGAATTATATACAAAAGGCACAATGCCGATTTAAGTTCAAAAATAGAGACTCTTCTTACTGTCGGTGTTTGATCCTTTCCTGTGGGACCAGTATTAGTTTCCGATACACCACTGCCGGTTCAATGTATTCCTTGGACATTCACATTGACGATGAAACACTGAAATTACATAGGAATTAAATACAACAGGCACAATGCCGCCTTAAGTGCAAGAAGAGTGAGACTTCTTAGAGTCTGTGATTTGATCCTTTCCTATGAGACCATTATTAGTTTCCGATACACCACTGCAGGTTCAATGTATTCCGTTTACATACACAATGACGAGGAACACTGAAATTACATCGGAATTAAATACAAAGGCACAATGCCGCGTTAAGTGCAAGAAGAGTGAGACTTCTTAGAGTCTGTGCTTTGATCCTTTCCTGTGAGACCAGTATTAGTTTCCGAAACTCCACTGCACGTTCAATGTATTCCTTGGACCTTCACATTGACGATGAAAAAATAATATTACATCGGAATTAAATAAAAAAGGCACAATGCCGCCTTAAGTGCAAGAAGAGTGAGTCTTCTTAGAGTCTGTTCTTTGATCCTTTCCTATGAGACCAGTATTAGTTTCCGATACACCACTGCAGGTTCAATGTATTCCTTGGACCTACACATAGACGATGAAATACCGAAATCGCATCGGAATTAAATACAAAATGCACAATGCCGCCTTAAGTACAAGAATAGAGAATCTTCTTACAGTCTGTGCTTTGATCTTTTCCTGTGAGACCAGTATTAGTTTCCGCTACACCACTGCAGGTTCAATGTATTCCTTGGACATACACATTGACGATGAAACACTGAAATTGCATAGGAATTAAATACAAAAGGCTCAATTCCGAGTTAAGTGCATGCAGAGCGAGAACTTTTAGAGTCTGTGCTTTGATCCTCTCCTGTGAGACCAGTATTAGTTTCCGATACACCACTGCAGGTTCAATGTATTCCTTGGACTTACACATTGACGATGAAACACCGAAATCGCATCGGAATTAAATACAAAAGGCATAACGCCGCCTTAATTACAAGAATAGAGACTATTCTTACAGTCGGTGCTTTGATCTTTTCCTGTGAGACCTGTATTAGTTTCCGATACACCACTGCTGGTTCAATGTATTCCATGGACCTTCACATTGACGATGAAACACCAAATCGCATCGGACGTAAATACAAAAGGCACATTGCCGCCTTAAGTACAAGAATAGAGACTCTTCTTACAGTCGGTGTTTGATCCTTTCCTGTGAGACCAGTATTAGTTTCCGATACACCACTGCAGGTTCAATGTATTCCTTAGACATTCACACTGACGATGAAACACTGAAATTACATAGGAAATAAATACAAAAGGCACAATGCCGCCTTAAGTGCAAGAAGAGTGAGACTTCTTAGAGTCTGTGCTTTGATCCTTTCCTATGAGACCATTATTAGTTTCGGATACACCAATGCAGGTTCAATTTATTCCGTTAACATACACATTGACGATGAAACACTGATATTACTTCGGAATTACATTACAAAGGGCACAATGCCGCCTTAAGTGCAAGAAGAGTGAGACTTCTTAGAGTCTGTGCTTTGATCCCTTCCTATGAGACCAGTATTACTTTCCGATACACCACTGCAGGTTCAACGTATTGCTTTTACATACACATTGACGATGAAACACTGAAATTACATCGGAATTAAATGCAAAAGGCACAATGCCGCCTTAAGTGTAAGAAGAGTGAGACTTCTTAGAGTCTGTGCTTTGTTCCTTTCCTATTAGACCAGTATTAGTTTCCGATACACCACTGCAAGTTCAATGTATTCCTTGGACAATCACATTGGCGATGAAATACTGAAATTACATAGGAATTAAATACTAAAGGCACAATGCCGCCTTAAGTGCAAGAAGAGTGAGGCTTCTTAGAGTCTGTGCTTTTATCCTTTCATATGAGACGAGTATTAGTTTCCGATAACCCACTGTAGGTTCAATGTATTCCGATTACATACACATTGACGAAGATACACTGAAATTACATCGGAAATAAATACAAAAGGCACAATGCCGCCTTAAGTGCAAGAAGAGTTTGACTTCCTAGAGTCTGTGCTTTGAACCTTTCCTATGAGAGCAGTATTAGTCTCTGATACACCACTGCAGGTTCAATGTATTCCGTTTACATACACAGTGAGGATGAAACACTGAAATTACATCGAATTTAAATACAAAAGGCACAATGCCGCATTAAGTGCAAGAAGAGTGAGACTTCTTAGAGTCTGTGATTTGATCCTTTCCTGTGAGACCAGTATTAGTTTCCGATACACCACTGCAAGTTCAATGTATTCCCTGGACATACACATTGACGAGAAAACACTGAATTTACATTGGAATTAAATACAAAAGGCACAATGCCGTCTTAAGCGCAAGAAGAGTGAGACTTCTTAGAGTCTGTAGTTTGATCCTTTCCTGTGAGAACAGTATTAGTTTCCGATACACCACTGCACGTTCAATGTATTCCTTGGACCTTCACATTGACGATGAAACACAGAAATCGCATCGGAATTATATACAAAAGGCACAATGCCGATTTAAGTTCGAGAATAGAGACTCTTCTTACAGTCGGTGTTTGATCCTTTCCTGTGGGACCAGTATTAGTTTCCGATACACCACTGCCGGTTCAATGTATTCCTTGGACATTCACATTGACGATGAAACACTGAAATTACATACGAATTAAATACAAAAGGCACAATGCCGCCTTTAGTGCAAGAAGAGTGAGACTTCTTAGAGTCTGTGCTTTGATCCTTTCCTATGAGACCATTATTAGTTTCCGATACACCACTGCAGGTTCAATGTATTCCGTTTACATACACATTGACGAGGAACACTGAAATTACATCGGAATTAAATACAAAGGCACAATGCCACGTTAAGTGCAAGAAGAGTGAGACTTCTTAGAGTCTGTGCTTTGATCCTTTCCTGTGAGACCAGTATTAGTTTCCGAAACTCCACTGCACGTTCAATGTATTCCTTGGACCTTCACATTGACGATGAAACAATAATATTACATCGGAATTAAATAAAAAAGGCACAATGCCGCCTTAAGTGCAAGAAGAGTGAGTCTTCTTAGAGTCTGTTCTTTGATCCTTTCCTATGAGACCAGTATTACTCTCCGATACACCACTGCAGGTTCAATATATTCCTTGGACATTCACATTGGCGATGAAACACTGAAATTACATAGGAATTAAATACAAAAGGCACTATGCCCCCTTAAGTGCAAGAAGAGTGAGACTTCTTAGATTCTGTGCTTTGATCCTTTCCTATGTGACCAGTATTAGTTTGCGATAACCCACTGCTTGTTCAATGTATTCCGATTACCTACACATTGACGATGAAACATTGAAATTACATCGGAATTAAATTCAAAAGGCACAATGCCGCCTTAAGTACGAGAATAGAGACTCTTCTTTCAGTCGGTGCTTTGATCCTTTCCTGTGAGACCAGTATTAGTTTCCGATACACCACTGCAGGTTCAATGTATTCCATTTACATACTCATTGACGATGAAACACTGAAATTACATCGGAATTAAATACAAAAGGCACAATGCCGCCTTAAGTGGAAGAAGAGTGAGACTTCTTAGAGTCTGTGCTTTGATCCTTTCCTGTGAGAGCAGTATTAGTTTCCGATACACCACTGCAGGATCAGTGTATTCCTTGGACATACACATTGACGAGAAAACACTGAAATTACATCGGAATTAAATACAAAAGGCATAATGCCGCCTTAAGTGCAAGAAGAGTGAGACTTCTTAGAGTCTGTGGTTTGATACTTTCCTGTGAGACCAGTATTAGTTTCCGATACACCACTGCAGGTTCAAAGTATTCCTTGGCCCTTCACATTGACGATGAAACACAGAAATAGCATCGGAATTATATACAAAAGGCACAATGCCGCCTTAAGTACAGGAATAGAGATTCTTCTAACAGTCGGTGCTTTGATCCTTTTCTGTGAGAGCAGTATTAGTTTCCGATACACCACTGCAGGTTCAATGTATTCCTTGGACAATCCCATTGACGATGAAACACTGAAATTACATCGGAATTAAATACAAAAGGCACAATGCCGCCTTAAGTGCAGGAAGAGTGAGACTTCTTAGAGTCTGTGCTTTGATCCTTTCCTGTGAGACCAGTATTAGTTTCCGATACACCACTGCAGGTTCAATGTATTCTTTGGACCTTCACATTGACGATGAAACACAGAAATCGTATCGGAATAAAATACAAAAGGCACAATGCCTCCTTAAGTACAAGAATAGAGACTCTTCTTACAGTCGGTGCTTTGATCCTTTCCTGTGAGACCAGTATTAGTTTCCGATACAACACTGCAGGTTCAATGTATTTCTTGGACCTTCACATTGACGATGAAACACAGAAATCGCATCGTAATTAAATACAAAAGGCACAATGCCGCCTTAAGCACGAGAATAGAGACTCTTATTACAGTCGGTGCTTTGATCCTTTCCTGTGAGACCAGTATTAGTTTTCGATACACCACTGCAGGTTCAATGTATTCCTTGGACCTTCACATTGACGATGAAACACAGAAATCGCATCGGAATTAAATACAAAAGGCACAATGCCGCCTTAAGTACAAGAATAGAGACTCTTCTAACAGTCGGTGCTTTGATCCATTCCTGTGAGACCAGTATTAGTTTCGGATGCACCATTTCAGGTTCAATGTATTCCTTGGACCTTCACATTGACGATGAAACACAGAAATCTCATCGGTTGAATACAAAAGGCACAATGCCGCCTTAAGTACAAGAATAGAGACTCTTCTTACAGTCGGTGCTTTGATCCCTTCCTGTGAGACCAGTATTAGTTTCCGATACACTACTGCAGGTTCAATGTTTTCCTTTTACATACACATTGACGATGAAACACTGAAATTACATCGGAATTAAATACAAAAGGCATTATGCCGCCATAAGTGCAAGAAGAGTGAGACTTCTCATACTCTGTGCTTTGATCTTTCCTGTGAGACCAGTATTAGTTTCCGATACAACACTGTAGGTTCAATGTATTCCTTGGACCTTCACATTGACGATGAAACACAGAAATCGCATCGGAATGAAATACAAAAGGCACAATGCCGCCTTAAGTTCAAGAATAGAGACGATTCATACAGTCGGTGCTTTGATCCGTTCCTGTGGGACCAGTACTAGCTTCCGATACACCACTGCACGTTCAGTGTATTCGATTGGACCTTCACATTGACGATGAAACACAGAAATCTCATCGTAATTAAATACAAAAGACACAATGCCGCCTTAAGTACAAGAATAGTGACTCTTCTTACAGTCGGTGCTTTGATCCTTTCCTGTGAGACCAGTATTAGATTCCGATACACCATTTCCGGTTCAATGTATTCCTTGGACCTTCACATTGACGATGAAACACAGAAATCGCATCGGAATTAAATAGAAAAGGCACAATGCCGCCTTAAGTACAAGAATAGAGACACTTCTTGCAGTCGGTGCTTTGATCCCTTCCTGTGAGACCAGTATTAGTTTCCGATACACAACTGCAGGTTCAATGTATTCCTTTTACATACACATTGACAATGAAACACTGAAATTACATCGGAATTAAATACAAAAGGCATTATGGCGCCTTAAGTGCAAGAAGAGTGAGACTTCTTAGAGTCTGTGCTTTGATCCTTTCCTGTGAGACCAGTATTAGTTTCCGATACACCACTGCAGGTTCAATGTATTCCTAGGACCTTCATATTGACGATGAAACACAGAAATCGCATCGGAATTAAATACAAAAAGCACAATGCCGCCTTAAGTAGAAGAATAGAGACTCTTCTTACAGTCGGTGCCTTGTTCCTTTCCTGTGAGACCAGTTTAAGTTGCCGATACACCACCGCAGGTTCGATGTATTTCATTTTCATACACATTGACGATGAAACACTGAATTTACATCAGAATTAAATACAAAAGGCACAATGCCGCCTTAAGTACAAGATAGAGACTCTTCTTACAGTCGGTGGATTGATCCTTTCCTATGACACCAGTATTAGTTTCCGACACACCACTGCAGGTTCAATTTATTCCATGGACCTTCACGTTGACGATGAAACACAGAAATCGCATCGGAATTAAATACAAAAGGCACAATGCCGCCTTAGGTAAAAGAATAGAGACTCTTCTTACAGTCGGTGCTTTGATCCTTTCCTATGAGACCAGTTTAAGTTTCCGATACACCACCGCAGGTTCAATGTATTTCATTTTCATACACATTAACGATGAAACACTGAATTTACATCGGAATTAAATACAAAAGGCACAATGCCGCCTTAAATGCAAGAAGAGTGAGACTTCTTAGGGTCTGTGCTTTGATCCTCAACTGTGAGACCAGTATTAGTTTCCGATACACCACTGCAGGTTCAATGTATTCCTTGGACCTTCACATTGACAATGAAACACAGAAATCACATCGGAGATAAATACAACAGGCACAATGATGCCTTAAGTGCAAGAAGCGTAAGACTTCTTATTGTCTCTGCTTTGATCCTTTCCTGTGAGACCAGTTTTAGTTTTCGATACACCACTGCAGGTTCATTGTATTCCTTGGACATCCACATTGACGATGAAACACAGAAATCGCATCGGAATTAAATACAAAAGGCATTATTCCGCCTTAAGTGCAAGAAGAGTGAGACTTCTTAGAGTCTGTGCTTTGATCCTTTCCTGTGAGACCAGTATTAATTACCGATACACCACTGCAGGTTCAATGTATTCCTTGGACCTTCACATTGACGATGAAACACAGAAATCGCATCGGAATTAAATACAAAAGGCACAATGCCGCCTTAAGTACAAGAATAGAGACTCTTCTTACAGTCGGTGCTTTGTTCCTTTCCTGTGAGACCAGTATTAGTTTCCGATACACCACTGCAGGTTCAATGTATTCCTTGGACCTTCACATTGATGATGAAACACAGTAATCGCATCGGAATTAAATACAAAAGGCACAATGCCGCCTTAAGTACAAGAATAGAGACTCTTCTTACAGTCGGTGCTTTGATCCGTTCCTATGAGACCAGTTTATTTCCCGATGCAACATTGCAGGTTCAATGTATTCGTTTTACATACTCATTGACGATGAAACACTGAAATTACATCGGAATTAAATACAAAAGGCACAATGCCGCCTTAAGTGCAAGAAGAGTGAGACATCTTAGAGTCTGTGCTTTCATCCTTTCCTATGACACAAGAATTAGTTTCCGATTCACCACTGCAGGTTCAATGAATTCCTTTTACATGCACATTGACGATGAAACTCTGAAATTACATCGGAATTAAATACAAAAGGCACGATGCCGCCTTAAGTGCAAGAAGAGTGAGACTTCTTAGAGTCTGTGCTTTGATCCTTTCGCGTGAGACCAGTATTAGTTTCCGATACACTACTGCAGGTTCAATGTAATCCTTGGACCTTCACATTGACGATGAAACACAGAAATCGCATCGGAATTAAATACAAAAGGCACAATGCCGCCTTTAAAACAAGAATTGAGACTCTTCTTACAGTCGGTGCTTTGATATTTTCCTGTGAGACCAGTATTAGTTTCTGATACACCACTGTAGGTCTAATGTATTCCTTTGACCTTCACATTGACGATGAATCACAGAAATCGCAACGGAATTAAAAACAAACCGCACAATGCCGCCTTAAGTACAAGAATAGAAACTCTTCTTACACTCGGTGCTTTGATCCTTTCCTATGAGACCAGTTTTAGTTTCCGATACACCACTGCAGATTCAATGTATTCCTTCTACATACACATTGACGATGAAACACTGAAATTACATCAGAATTAAATACAAAAGGCACAATGCTGCCTTAAGTGCAAGAAGAGTGAGACTTCTTAGAGTCTGTGCTTTGATCCTTTCCTGTGAGACCAGTATTAGTTTCCGATACACCACTGCATTTTCAATGTATTCCTTGGACCTTCACATTGACGATGAAACACAGAAATCACTTCGGAATTCAATACAAAAGGCACAATGCCGCCTTTAGTACAAGAACAGAGACACTTCTTTCAGTCGGAGCTTTGATCCTTTCCTGTGAGACCAGTATTAGTTTCCGATACACCACTGCAGGTTCAATGTATTCCTTCGACCTTCACATTGACGATGAAACACTGAAATCGCATCGGAATTAAATACAAAAGGCACAATGCCGCCTTAAGTAAAAGAATGGAGACTCTTCTTACAGTCGGTGCATTGATGCTTTCCTATGAGACCAGTTTAAGTTTCCGATACACCACCGCAGGTTCAATGTATTCATTTTACATACACATTGACGATGAAACACTAAATTTACATCGGAATTAAATACAAAAGGCACAATACCGCCTTATATGCAAGAAGAGTGAGACTTCTTTGGGTCTGTGCTTTGATCCTTAACTGTGAGACCAGTATTAGTTTCCGATACACCACTGCAGGTTCAATGTATTCCTTGGACCTTCACATTGACGATGAAACACAGAAATCACATCGGAGATAAATACAACAGGCACAATGATGCCTTAAGTGCAAGAAGCGTAAGACTTCTTAGTGTCTATGCTTTGATCCTTTCCGGTGAGACAAGGATTAGTTTTCGATACACCACTGCAGGTTCATTGTATTCCTTGGACATTCACATTGACGATGAAACACAGAAATCGCATCGGAATTAAATACAAAAGGCACAATGCCGCCTGAAGTAAAGGAATAGAGACTCTTCTTACAGTCGGTGTTTGATCGTATCCTATGACACTTGTATAACTTTCCGACACACCACTGCAGGTTCAATGTATTCCTTGGACCTTCACATTGATGATGAAACACAGATATCGCATCGGAATTAAATACAAAACTCACAATGCCGCCAGAAGTACAAGAATAGTGACTCTTCTTACAGTCGGTGCATTGATCCTTTCCTGTGAGACCAGTATTTGTTTCCGACACACCACTGTAGGTCTAATGTGTTCCTTGGACCTTCACATTGACGATGAATCACAGAAATCGCAACGGAATTAAAAACAAATGGCACAATGCCGCCTTAAGTACAAGAATATAATCTCTTCTTACACTCGCTGCTTTGATCCTTTCCTATGAAACCAGTTTTAGTTTCCGATACACCACTGCAGATTCAATGTATACCTTCTACATACACATTGACGATGAAACACTGAAATTACCTCAGAATTAAATACAAAAGGCACAATGCCGCCTTAAGTGCAAGAATAGAGACTCTTCTTACCGTCGGTGCCATGTTCCTTTCCTGTGAGACCAGTATTAATTTCCGATACACCACTGCAGGTTCATTGTATTCCTTGGACATTCACATTGACGATGAAACACAGAAATCGCATCGGAATTAGATACAAAAGGCATTATGCCGCCTTAAGTGCAAGAAGAGTGAGACTTCTTAGAGTCTGTGCTTTGATCCTTTACTGTGAGACCAGTATTAGTTTCCGATACACCACTGCAGGTTCAATGTATTCCTTGGACCTTCACATTGACGACGAAACACAGAAATCGCATCGGAATTAAATACAGAAGGCACAATGCCGCCTTAAGTACAAGAATAGAGACTCTTCTTACAGTCGGTGCATTGATCCTTTCCTGTGAGACCAGTATTTGTTTCCGATACACCACTGTAGGTCTAATGTATTCCTTGGACCTTCAGATTGACGATGAATCACAGAAATCGCAACGGAATTAAATACAAAAGGCACAATGCCGCCTTATGTACAAGAATAGAGACTCTTCTTACCGTCGGTGCTTTGATCCTTTCCTAAGACACCAGATTAAGTTTCCAATCCACCACCGCAGGTTCAATGTATTCATTTTACATACACATTGACGATGAAACACTAAATTTACATCGGAATTAAATACAAAAGGCACAATACCGCCTTATATGCAAGAAGAGTGAGACTTCTTTGGGTCTGTGCTTTGATCCTTAACTGTGAGCCCAGTATTAGTATCCGATACACCACTGCAGGTTCAATGTATTCCTTGGACCTTCACATTGACCATGAAACACAGAAATCACATCGGAGATAAATTCAACAGGCACAATGATGCCTTTAGTGCAAGAAGCGTAGGACTTCTTAGTGCCTCTGCTCTGATCCTTTCCTGTGAGACCAGTATTAGTTTTCGATACACCACTGCAGGTTCATTGTATTCCTTGGACATTCACATTGACGATGAAACATAGATATCGAATCGGAATTAAATACAAAAGGCACAATGCCGCCTTAAGTACAAGAATAGAGACACTTCTTACAGTCGGTGCTTTGATACATTCCTGTGAGACCAGTATTAGTTTCCGATACACAACTGCAGGTTCAATGTATTCCTTTTACATACACATTGACGATGAAACACTGAAATTACATCGGAATTAAATACAAAAGGCATTATGGTGCCTAAAGTGCAAGAAGAGTGAGACTTCTTAGAGCCTGTGCTTTGATCCTTTCCTGTGAGACCAGTATTAGTTTCCGATACACCACTGCAGGTTCAATGTATTCCTTGGACCGTCATATTGACGATGAAACACAGAAATCGCATCGGAATTAAATACAAAAGTCACAATGCCGCCTTAAGTACAAGAATACAGACTCTTCTTACAGGCGGTGCCTTGTTCCTTTCCTGTGAGACCAGTATTAGTTTCCGATACACCACTGCAGGTTGAATGTATTCCTTGGACCTTCACATTGACGATGAAACATAGTAATCGCATCGGAATTAAATGCAAAAGGCACAATGCCGCCTTAAGTGCAAGAAGAGTGAGACTTCTTAAAGTCTGTGCTTTGTTCCTTTCCTATGAGACCAGTATTAGTTTCCGATACACCACTGCAGGTTCAATGTATTCCTTGGACCTTCACATTGACGATGAAACACAGTAATCGCATCGGAATTAAATACAAAAGGCACAATGCCACCTGAAGTACAAGAATAGAGACTCTTCTTACAGTCGGTGCTTTGATCCGTTCCTATGAGACCAGTTTTATTTTCCGATACAACACTGCAGGTTCAATGTATTCCTTTTACATACGCATTGACGATGAAACACTGAAATTACATCGGAATTAAATACAAAATGCACAATGCCGCCTTAAGTGCAAGAAGAGTGAGACTTCTTAGAGTCTGTGCCTTCATCCTTTCCTATGACACCAGTATTAGTTTCCGATTCACCACTGCAGGTACATTGAATTCCTTTTACATACACATTGACGATGAAACTCTGAAATTACATCGGAATTAAGTACAAAAGGCACAATGCCGCCTTAAGTACAAGAATAGAGACTCTTCTTACAGTCGGTGCTTTGATCCTTTCCTATGACACCAGTATTAGTTTCCGACACACCACTGCAGGTTCAATTTATTCCTTGGACCTTCACGTTGACGATGAAACACAGAAATCGCATCGGAATTAAATACAAAAGGCACAATGCCGCCTTAAGTAAAAGAATAGGGACTCTTCTTACAGTCGGTGCTCTGATCCATTCCTATGAGACCAGTTTAAGTTTCCGATACACCACCGCAGGTTCAATGTATTTCATTTACATACACATTGACGACGAAACACTGAATTTACATCGGAATTAAATACAAAAGGCACAATGCCGCCTTAAATGCAACAAGAGTGAAACTTCTTAGGGTCTGTGCTTTGATTCTCAACTGTGACACCAGTATTAGTTTCTGATACACCACTGCAGGTTAAATGTATTCTTTGGACCTTCACATTGACAATGAAACACAGAAATCACATCGGAGATAAATACAACAGGCACAATGATGCCTTAAGTGCAAGAAGCGTAAGACTTCTTAGTGTCTTTGCTTTGATTCTTTCCTGTGAGACCAGTATTAGTTTTCGATACACCACTGCAGGTTCATTGTATTCCTTGGACATTCACATTGACGATGAAACACAGAAATCGCATCGGAATTAGATACAAAAGGCATTATGCCGCCATAAGTGCAAGAATAGTGAGACTTCTTAGAGTCTGTGCTTTGATCCTTTCCTGTGAGACCAGTATTTGTTTCCGATACACCACTGCAGGTTCAATGTATTCCTTGGACCTTCACATTGACGACGAAACACAGAAATCGCATCGGAATTAAATACAAAAGGCACAATGCCGCCTTAAGTACAAGAATAGAGACTCTTCTTACAGTCGGTGCATTGATCCTTTCCTGTGAGACCAGTATTTGTTTCCGATACACCACTGTAGGTCTAATGTATTCCTTGGACCTTCACATTGACGATGAATCACAGAAATCGCAACGGAATTAAATACAAAAGGCATAATGCCGCCTTAAGTACAAGAATAGAGACTCTTCTTACAGTCGGTGCTTTGATCCTTTCCTATGACACCACTTTAAGTTTCCGATACACCACCGCAGGTTCAATGTATTCATTTTACATACACATTGACGATGAAACACTAAATTTGCATCGGAATTAAATTCAAAAGGCACAATCCCGCCTTAAGTAAAAGAATAGAGACTCTTCTTACTGTCGGTGTTTGATCGTATCCTATGACACTTGTATTACTTTCCGACACACCACTGCAGGTTCAATGTATTCCTTGGACCTTCACATTGATGATGAAACACAGAAATCGCATCGGAATTAAATACAAAAGGCACAATGCCGCCATAAGTACAAGAATAGAGACTCTTCTTACAGTCATTGCATTGATCCTTTCCTGTGAGACCAGTATTTGTTTCCGATACACCACTGTAGGTCTAATGTATTCCTTGGACCTTCACATTGACGATGAATCACAGAAATCGCAACGGAATTAAAAACAAATGGCACAATGCCACCTTAAGTACAAGAATAGAAACTCTTCTTACACTCGCTGCTTTGATCCTTTCCTATGAGACCAGTTTTAGTTTCCGATACACCACTGCATATTCAATGTATTCCTTCTACATACACATTGACGATGAAACACTGAAATTACATCAGAATGAAATACAAAAGGCACAATGCAGCCTTAAGTGCAAGAAGAGTGAGACTTCTTAGAGTCTGTGCTTTGATCCTTTCCTGTGAGGCCAGTATTAGTTTCCGATACACCACTGCAGGTTCAATGTATTCCTTGGACCTTCACATTGACGATGAAACACAGAAATCACATCGGAGATAAATTCAACAGGCACAATGATGCCTTTAGTGCAGGAAGCGTAAGACTTCTTAGTGCCTCTGCTTTGATCCTTTCCTGTGAGACCAGTATTAGTTTTCGATACACCACTGCAGGTTCATTGTATTCCTTGGACATTCACATTGACGATGAAACACAGAAATCGCATCGGAATTAAATACAAAAGGCACAATGCTGCCTTAAGTAAAAGAATAGAGACTCTTCTCACAGTTGGTGTTTGATCCTTTCCTATGACACTTGTATTAGTTTCCGCCACACCACTGCAGGTTCAATGTATTCCTTGGACCTTCACATTGATGATGAAACACAGAAATCGAATCGGAATTAAATAGAAAAGGCACAATGCCGCCTTAAGTACAAGAATAGAGACACTTCTTACAGTCGGTGCTTTGATCCCGTCCTGTGAGACCAGTATTAGTTTCCGATACACAACTGCAGGTTCAATGTATTCCTTTTACATACACATTGACGATGAAACACTGAAATTACATCGGAATTAAATACAAAAGGCATTATGGTGCCGTAAGTGCAAGAAGAGTGAGACTTCTTAGAGCCTGTGCTTTGATACTTTCCTGTGAGACCAGTATTAGTTTCCGATACACCACTGCAGGTTCAATGTATTCCTTGGACCTTCATATTGACGATGAAACACAGAAATCGCATCGGAATTAAATACAAAAGGCACAATGCCGCCTTAAGTACAAGAATAGAGACTCTTCTTACAGGCGGTGCCTTGATCCTTTCCTGTGAGACCAGTATTAGTTTCCGATACACCACTGCAGGTTCAATGTATTCCTTGGACCTTCACATAGACGATGAAACACAGTAATCGCATCGGAATTAAATGCAAAAGGCACAATGCCGCCTTAAGTGCAAGAAGAGTGAGACTTCTTAGAGTCTGTGCTTTGTTCCTTTCCTATGAGACCAGTATTAGTTTCCGATACACCACTGCAGGTTCAATGTATTCCTTGGACCTTCACATTGACGATGAAACACAGTAATCGCATCGGAATTAAAAACAAAAGGCACAATGCCACCTTAAGTTCAATAATAGAGACTCTTCTTACAGTCGGTGCTTTGATCCGTTCCTATGAGACCAGTTTTATTTTCCGATACAACACTGCAGGTTCAATGTATTCCTTTTACATACACATTGACGATGAAACACTGAAATTACATCGGAATTAAATACAAAAGGCACAATGCCGCCTTAAATGCAAGAACAGTGAGACTTCTTAGGGTCTGTGCTTTGATTCTCAACTGTGAGACCAGTATTAGTTTCTGATACACCACTGCAGGTTAAATGTATTCTTTGGACCTTCACATTGACAATGAAACACAGAAATCACATCGGAGATAAATACAACAGGTACAATGATGCCTTAAGTGCAAGAAGCGTAAGACATCTTAGTTTCTTTTCTTTGATCCTTTCCTGTGAGACCAGTATTAGTTTTCGATACACCACTGCAGGTTCATTGTATTCCTTGGACATTCACATTGACGATGAAACACAGAAATCGCATCGGAATTAAATACAAAAGGCATTATGCCGCCTTAAGTGCAAGAAGAGTGATATTTCTTAGAGTCTATGCTTTGATCCTTTCCTGTGAGACCAGTATTAGTTTCCCATACACCACTGCAGGTTCAATGTATTCCTTGGACCTTCACATTGACGACGAAACACAGAAATCGCATTGGAATTAAATACAAAAGGCACAATGCCGCCTTAAGTACAAGAATAGAGACTCTTCTTACAGTCGGTGCTTTGTCCCTTTCCTGTGAGACCAGTATTAGTTTCCGATACACCACTGCAGGTTCAATGTATTCCTTGGACCTTCACATTGACGATGAAACACAGTAATCGCATCGGAATTAAATACAAAAGGCACAATGCCGCCTTAAGTACAAGAATAGAGACTCTTCTTACGGCCGGTGCTTTGAGCATTCCCTGACAGACCAGTATTAGTTTCCGATTCACCACTGCAGGTTCAATGTATACCTTGGACCTTCACATTGACGATTATACACAAAAATCGCATAGGAATTAAATACAAAAGGCACAATGCCGCCTTAAATACAAGAATAGAGACTCTTTTTACAGTCGGTGCTTTGAGCATTCCCTGTGAGACCAGTATTAGTTTCCGATACACCACTGCAGGTTCAGTGTATTCCTTGGCCTTTCACATCACGATGAAACACAGAAATGGCATCGGAATTAAATACAAAGGGCACAATGCCGCCTTAAGTACAAGAATAGACACTCTTCTTACAGTCGGTGCTTTTAACATTGCCTGTGAGACCAGTATTAGTTTCCGATACACCACTGCAAGTTCACTGTATTCCTTGGATCTTTACATTGACGATGAAAGTCAGAAATCGCATCGGAATTAAATACAAACTGACCAATGCCGCCTTAAGTACAAGAATACAGACTCTTCTTACAGTCGGTGCTTTGAGCATTCCCTGTGAGACCAGTATTAGTTTCCGATACACCACTGCAGGTTCAGTGTATTCCTTGGACTTTCACATCGACGATGAAACACAGAAATGGCATCGGAATTAAATACAAAGGGCACAATGCCGCCTTAAATACAAGAATAGACACTCTTCTTACACTCGGTGCTTTTAACATTCCCTGAGAGACCAGTATTAATTTCCGATACACCACTGCAGGTTCAATGTATTCCTTAGACATTCACATTGTCGATGAAACACTGAAATCGCATCGGAATTAAATTCCAAAGGCACAATGCCGCCTTAAGTACAAGAAGAGAGACTCTTCTTACAGTCGGTGCTTTGAGCATTCCCTGTGAGACCAGTGTTAGTATCCGATACACCACTGCAGGTTCAATGTATTCCTTGGACATACACATTGACGATGAAACACTGAAATTACATCGGAATTAAATACAAAAGGAACAATGTCGCCTTAAGTACAAGAATAGAGACTCTTCTTACTGTCGGTGTTTTGAGCATTCCCTCTGAGGCCAGAATTAGCTTCCGATACACCACTGCAGGTCCAATGTATTCCTTGGACCTTAGCATTGACGATGAAACACAGAAATCGCATCGGTATTAAATACAAAAGGAACAATGCCGGCTTAAGTACAAGAATAGAGACTCTTCTTACAGTCGGTGCTTTGAGCATTCCCTGTGAGACCAGTATTAGTTTCCGATTCACCACTGCAGGTTCAATGTATACCTTGGACCTACATATTGACGATTATACACAGAAATCGCATCGGAATTAAATACAAAAGGCACAATGCCGCCTTAAGTACAAGAATAGTGACTTTTCTTACAGTCGGTGCTTTGAGCATCCCTGTGAGACCAGTATTAGTTTCCGATTCACCACTGCAGGTTCAGTGTATTCCTTGTACTTTCACATCGACGATGAAACACAGAAATGTCATCGGAATTAAATACAAAGGGCACAATGCCGCCTTAAGTACAAGAATAGCCACTGTTCTTAGAGTCGATGCTTTAAGCATTCCGTGTGAGACCAGTATTAGTTTCCGATACACCACTGCAGGTTCAATGTATTCCTTGGACCTTCACATTGACGATGAAACACAGAAATCGCATCGGAATTAAATACAAAAGGCACAATGCCGCCTTAAGTACAAGAATACAGATTCTACTTACAGTCTGTGTTTTGAGCATTCCCTGTGAGACCAGTATTAGTTTGCGATACACCACTGCAGGTTCAATGTATTCCTTGGACCTTCACTTTGACGATGAAATACAGAGATCGCATCGGAATTAAATACAAAAAGGCACAATTCCGCCTTAAGTACAAGAATAGAGACTCTTCTTACAGTCGGTGCTTTGAGCATTCCCTGTGAGAACTGTATTAGTTTCCGATACACCACTGCAGGTTCAATGTATTCCTTGGATCTTCACATTGACGATGAAACACAGAAATCGCATCGGAATTAAACACAAAAGGAACAATGTCGCCTTAAGTACAAGAATAGAGACTCTTCTTACTGTCGGTGTTTTGAGCATTCCCTCTAAGACCAGTATTAGTTTCCGATACACCACTGCAGGTCCAATGTATTCCTTGGACATTCACATTGACGATTATACACAAAAATCGCATCGGAATTAAATACAAAAGGCACAATGCCGCCGTAAGTACAAGAATAGAGACTCTTCTTACAGTCGGTGCTTTGAGCATTCCCTGTGAGACCAGTATTAGTTTCCGATACTCCACTGCGGGTTCAGTGTATTCCTTGGCCTTTCACATCGACGATGAAACACAGAAATGGCATCGGAATTAAATACAAAGGGCACAATGCCGCCTTAAGTACAAGAATAGACACTCTTCTTACAGTCGGTGCTTTGAGCACTCCCTGTGAGACCAGTATTAGTTTCCGATACACCACTGCAAGTTCAATGTATTCCTTGGACGTTCACATTGACGATGAAAGACAGAAATCGCATCGGAATTAAATACAAACGGCCCAATGCCCCCTTAAGTACAAGAATAGAGACTCTTCTTACAGTTGGTGCTTTGAGCATTCCCTGTGAGACCAGTATTAGTTTCTGATACACCACTGCTGGTTCAGTGTATTCCTTGGACTTTCACATCGACGATGAAACACGGAAATGGCATCGGAATTAAAAACAAAGGGCACAATGCCGCCTTAAGTACAAGAATAGACACTCTTCTTACAGTCGGTGCTTTGAGCATTCCCTGTGAGACCAGTATTAGCTTCCGATACACCACTCCAAGTTCAATGTATTCCTTGGACCTACACATTGACGATGAAAGACAGAAATCGCATCGGAATTAAATACAAACGGCCCAATGCCGCCTTAAGTACAAGAATAGAAACTCTTCATACAGTCGGTGCTTTGAGCATACCCTGTGAGACCAGTATTAGTTTCCGATACACCACTGCAGGTTCAAAGTATTCCTTGGACCTTCACATTGACGATGAAACACAGAAATCGCATCGGAATTAAATACAAAAAGCACGATGCCGCCTTAAGTACAAGAACACCGACTCTACTTACAGTCGGTGCTTTGAGCATTCCCTGTGAGACCAGTATTAGTTTCCGATACACCACTGCTGGATCAATGTATTCCTTGGAAATAAGCATTGACGATGAAACACTGAAATTACATCGGAATTAAATACAAAAGGAACAATGTCGCCTTAAGTGCAAGAATAGAGACTCTTCTTACTGTCGGTGTTTTGAGCATTTCCTCTGAGACCAGTATTAGCTTCCGATACACCACTGCAGGTCCAAAGTATTCCTTGGACCTTCACATTGACGATTATACACGGAAATCGCATCGGAATTAAATACAAAAGGCACAATGCCGCCTTAAGTACAAGAATAGAGACTTTTCATACAGTCGGTGCTTTAAGCAATCCCTGTGAGACCAGTATTAGTTTCCGATACACCACTGCAGGTTCAGTGTATGCCTTGGACCTTCACATTGACGATGAAACACAGAAATCGCAACGGAATTAAATACAAAAATCACGATGCCGCCTTAAGTACAAGAATACAGACTCTACTTACAGTCGGTGCTTTGAGCATTCCCTGTGAGACCCGTATTAGTTTCCGACACACCACTGCTGGTTCAATGTATTCCTTGGAAATAAGCATTGACGATGAAACACAGAAATTACATCGGAATTAAATACAAAGGGCACAATGACGCCTTAAGTACAAGCAGAGTGAGACTTCTTAGAGTCTGTGTTTTGATCCATTCCTGTGCGACCCGTATTAGTTTCCGATACGCGACTGCAGTTTCAATGTATTCCTTGGACCTTCACATTGACGATGAAACACAGAAATCGCATCGGAATTAAATACAAAAGGCAAAATGCCGCCTTAAGTACAAGAATAGAGACTCTTCTTACAGTCGGTGCTTTGAGCATTCCCTGTGAGACCAGTATTAGTATCCGGTACACCACTGCAGGTTCAACGTATTCCTTGGACATACACATCGACGATGAATGACAGATATGGCATCGGAATTAAATACAAAGGGCACAATGCCGGCTTAAGTACAAGAATACAGACTCTTCTTACAGTCGGTGCTTTGAGCATTCCCTGTGAGACCAGTATTAGTTTCCGATACACCACTGCAGGTTCAGTGTATTCCTTGGACTCTCACATCGACGATGAAACACAGATATGGCATCGGAATTAAATACAAAGGGCAAAATGCCTCCTTAAGTACAAGAATAGATATTCTTCTTACAGTCGGTGCTTTGAGCACTTCCTATGAGACCAGTATTAGTTTCCGATACACCACTGCAGGTTCAATGTATTCCTTGGACCTTCACATTGACGATGAAACACAGAAATCGGATCGGAATTAAATACAAAAGGCAGAATGCCGCCTTAAGTACAAGAATAGAGACTCTTCTTACAGTCGGTGCTTTGAGCATTCCCTGTGAGACCAGTATTAGTATCCGATACACCACTGCAGGTTCAATGTATTCCTTGGACCTTCACATTGACGATGAAACACAGAAATCGCATCGGAATTAATTACAAAAAGTACGATGCCGCCTTAAGTACAAGAATACAGACTCTACTTAAAGTCGGTGCTTCGAGCATTCCCTGTGAGACCAGTATTAGATTCCGATACACCACAGCAGGTTCAATGTATTCCTTGGACCTTCACATTGACGATGCAAGACAGAAATCGCATCGGAATTAAATACAAAAGGCACAATGCCGCCTTAAGTACAAGAATAGAGACAGTTCATACAGTCGGTGCTTTGAGCATTCACTGTGAGACCAGTATTAGTTTCAGATACACCACTGCAGGTTCAATGTATTCCTTGGACCTTCACATTGACGATGAAACACTGAAATTACATCGGAATTAAATACAAAAGGAACAATGAAGCCTTAAGTACAAGCAGAGTGAGACTTCTTAGAGTCTGTGTTTTGATCCGTTCCTTTTCGACCCGTATTAGTTTCCGATACGCCACTGCAGGTTCAATGTATTCCTTGGATCTTCACATTGACGATGAAACACAGAAATCGCATCGGAATTAAATACAAAAAGAACGATGCCGCCTTAAGTACAAGAATACAGACTCTACTTACAGTCGGTGCTTTGAGCATTCCCTGTGAGACCAGTATTAGTTTCCGATACACCACTGCAGGTCCAATGTATTCCTTGGACTTTCACATTGACGATGAAACACAGAAATCGCATCGGAATTAAATACAAAAGGCACAATGCCGCCTTAAAAACAAGAATACAGACTCTACTTAAGTCGGTGCTTTGAGCATTCCCTGTGAGACAAGTATACGTTTCCGATACACCACTGCAGGTTCAATGTATTCCTTGGACCTTCCCATTGACGATGAAACACAAAAATCGCATCGGAATTAAGTACAAAAAGGCACAATGCCGCCTTAAGTACAAGAATAGAGACTCCTCTTACAGTCGGTGCTTCGAGCATTCCCTGTGAGACCAGTAATAGTATCCGGTACACCACTGCAGGTTCAATGTATTCCTTGGACATACACATCGACGTTGAATCACAGATATGGAATCGGAATTAAATACAAAGGGCACAATGCCGCCTTAAGTACAAGAATAGAGACTCTGCTTACAGTCGGTGCTTTGAGCATTCCCTGTGAGGCCAGTATCAGTATCCAATACACCACTGAGTGTTCAATGTATCCCTTGGACATACACATTGACGGTGAAACACTGATATTACTTCGGAATTAAATACAAAAGGAACAATGTCTCCTTAAGTACAAGAATAGAGACTCTTCTTACTGTCGGTGTTTTGAGCATTCCCTCTGAGACCAGTATTAGATTCCGATACACCACTGCAGGTCCAATGTGTTCCTTGGAACTTCACATTGATGATGAAACACAGAAATCACATCGGAATTAAATACAAAAGGAACAATGCCGCCTTAAGTACAAGAATAGAGACTCTTCTTACAGTCGGTGCTTTGAGCATTCCCTGTGAGACCAGTATTAGTGTCAGATTCACCACTGCAGGTTCAATGAATACCTTGGACCTTCACATTGACGATTATACACAGAAATCGCATAGTAATTAAATACAAAAGGCACAATGCCGCCTTAAGTACAAGAATAGTGACTTTTCTTACAGTCGGTGCTTTGAGCATCCCTGTGAGACCAGTATTAGTTTCCGATACACCACTGCAGATTCAATGTATTCCTTGGACATACACATTGACGATGAAACTCTGAAATTACATCGGAATTAAATACAAAAGGAACAATGCCGCCTTAAGTACAAGAATAGAGACTCTTCTTACAGTCGGTGCTTTGAGCATTCCTTGTGAGACCAGTATTAGTATCCGGTACACCACATCAGGTTCAATGTATTCCTTGGACATACACATCGACGATGAAACACAGAAATGGCATCGGAATTAAATACAAAGGGCACAATGCCGCCTTAAGTACAAGAATAGACACTCTTCTTACAGTCGGTGCTTTAGCATTCCCTGTGAGACCAGTATTAGTTTCCGATACACCACTGCGGTTCAATGTATTCTTTGGACCTTCACATTGACGATGAATCACAGAAATCGCATTGGAATTAAATACAAAAGGCACAATGCCGCCTTAAGTACAAGAATACAGACTCTACTTACAGTCGGAGCTTTGAGCATTCCCTGTGAGACCAGTATTAGTTTCCAATACACCACTGCAGGTTCAATGTAATCTTTGGACCTTCCCACTGACGATGAAACACAAAAATCGCATCGGAATTAAGTACAAAAAGGAACAATGACGCCTTAAGTACAAGAATAGAGACTCTTATTACAGTCGGTGCTTTGAGCATTCCTTGTGAGACCAGTATTAGTATCCGGTACACCACTTCAGGTTCAATGTATTCCTTGGACAAACACATCGACGATGAAACACAGAAATGGCATCGGAATAAAATACAAAGGGCACAATGCCGCCTTAAGTACAAGAATAGACACTCTTCTTACAGTCGGTGCTTTAGCATTCCCAGTGAGACCAGTATTAGTTTCCGATACACCACTGCGGTTCAATGTATTCTTTGGACCTTCACATTGACGATGAATCACAGAAATCGCATTGGAATTAAATACAAAAGGCACAATGCAGCCTTAAGTACACGAATACAGACTCTACTTACAGTTGGTGCTTCGAGCATTCCCTGTGAGACCAGTATTAGCTTCCGATACACCACTGCAGGTTCAATGTATTCCTTGGACCTTCACATTGACGATGAGACACAGAAATCGCATCGGAATTAAATACAAAAAGGCACAAATCCGCCTTAAGTACAAGAATAGAGACTTTTCCTACAGTCGGTGCTATGAGCATTCCCTGTGAGACCAGTATTAGTATCCGATATACCACTGCAGGTTCAATGTATTCCTTGAACATTCACATTGACGATGAAACACTAAAATTACATCGGAATTAAACACATAAGGAACAATGTCGCCTTAAGTACAAGAATAGGGACTCCTCTTACTGTCGGTGTTATGAGCATTCCCTCTGAGACCAGTATTAGTTTCCGATACACCACTGCAGGTCCAATGAATTCCTTGGACCTTCACATTGACGATGAGACACAGAAATCGCATCGGAATTAAATACAAAAGGCACAATGCCGCCTTAAGTATGAGAATAGAGACTCTTCTTACACTCGGTGCTTTGAGCATTCCCTGTCAGACCAGTATTAGTTTCTGATTCACTACTGCAGGTTCAATGTATACCTTGGACCTTCACATTGACGACTATACACAGAAATAGCATCGGAATTAAATACAAAAGGCACAATGCCGCCTTAAGTACAAGATTAGAGACTCTTCTTACAGTCGGTGCATTGAGCATTCCGTGTGAGACCAGTATTAGTTTCCGATACACCACTGTAGGTTCAATGTATTCCTTGGACCTTCACATTGTCGATGCAAGACAGAAATCGCATCGGAATTAAATACAAAAGGCACAATGTCGCCTTAAGTACAAGAATAGAGACTCTTCATAGAGTCG
Source organism: Schistocerca serialis cubense (assembly GCF_023864345.2). NCBI lineage: Eukaryota > Metazoa > Arthropoda > Insecta > Orthoptera > Acrididae > Schistocerca > Schistocerca serialis. The sequence continues at coordinate 969,958,820 of NC_064641.1, forward strand.
GTTCTTTGAGCATTCCCTGTGAGACCAGTATTAGTTTTCGATACACCACTGCAGGTTCGATGTATTCCTTGGACCCTCACATTGACGATTATACACAGAAATCGCATCCTAATTAAATACAAAAGGCACAATGTCGCCTTAAGTACAAGAATAGAGACTCTTCTTACAGTCTGTGCTTTGAGCATTCCCTGTGAGACCAGTATTAGTATCCGATACACCACTGCAGATTCAATGTATTCCTTGGACATACACATTGACGATGAAACACTGAAATTACATCGGAATTAAATATAAAAGGAACAATGAGGCCTTAAGTACTAGAATAGAGACTCCTCTTACTGTCGGTGATTTGAGCATTCCCTGTGGGACCAGTATTAGTGTCCGATACACCACTGCAGGTTCAATGTATTCCTTGGAACTACGCATTGACGATGAAACACTGAAATTAAATCGGAATTAAATACAAAGGTCACAATGCCGCCTTAAGCACAAGAATAGACACTCTTCTTACAGTCGGTGCTTTGAGCATTCCCTGTGAGACCAGTATTAGTTTCCGATACACCACTGCAGGTTCAATGAATTCCTTGGACCTTCACATTGACGATGAAACACAGAAATCGCATCGGCATTAAACACAAAAAGGCACAATGCCGCATTAAGTACAAGAATAGAGACTCTTCTTACAGTCGGTGCTTTGAGCATTCCCTGTGAGACCAGTATTAATATCCAATACACCACTGCAGGTTCAATGTGTTCCTTAGACATTCACATTGACGATGAAACACAGAAATCGCATCGGAATTAAATACCAAAGGCACAATGCCGGCTTAAGTTCAAGAATAGTGACTATTCTCACAGCCGGTGCTTCGAGTATTCCCTGTGAGACCAGTGTTAGGATCCGATACACCACTGCAGGTTCAATGTATTCCTTGAACATACAGATTGACGATGAAACACTGAAATTACATCGGAATTAAATACAAAGGGCACAATGACGCCTTAAGTACAAGAAGAGTGAGACTTCTTAGAGTCTGTGCTTTGATCCTACCCTGTGATACCAGTATTAGTTTCTGTTACAACACTGCAGTTTCAATGTATTCCTTGGACCTTCACATTGACGATGAAACACAGAAATCGCATCGGAATTAAATACAAAGGGCAGAATGCCGCCATAGGTAGAAGAATAGGGACTCTTCTTACAGTCGGTACTTTGAGCAGTCCCTGTGAGACCTGAATTAGTTTCCGATACACCACTGCTGGTTCAATGTACTCCTTGGACTTTCACATTGACGATTATACACAGAAATCGCATCGGAATTAAATACAAAAGGCACAATGCCGCCTTAAGTACAAGAATAGAGACTCTTCTTACAGTCGGTGCTTTGAGCATTCCCCGTGACACGAGTATTAGTTTCCGATACACCACTGCTGGATCAGTGTATTCCTTGGACTTTCACATCGACGATTATACACAGAAATCGCATCGGAATTAAATACAAAAGGCAAAATGCCGCCTTAAGTACAAGAATAGAGACTCTTCTTACAGTCGGTGCTTTGAGCATTCCCTGTGAGACCAGTATTAGTTTCCGATACACCACTGCAGGTTCAATGTATTCCTTGGACCTTCACATTGACGATGAAACACAGAAATTGCATCGCAATTAAATACAAAAGACACAATGCAGCCTTAAGTACAAGAATACAGACTCTACTTACAGTCGGTGCTTTCAGCATTCCCTGTGAGACCGGTATTAGTTTCCGATACACCACTGCAGGTTCAATGTATTCCTTGGACCTTCATGTTGACGATGAAACACAGAAATCGCATTGGAATTAAATACAAAAGGCACAATGTCGCCTTAAGTACAAGTATAGAGACTCTTCTTACAGCCTGTGCCTTGAGCATTCCCTGTGAGACCAGTATTAGTATCCGATACACCACTGCAGATTCAATGTATTCCTTGGACATACACATTGACGATGAAACACTGAAATTACATCGGAATTAAATGCAAAAGGAACAATGAGGCCTTAAGTACAAGAATAGAGCCTCTTCTTACTGTCGGGGCTTTGAGCATTCCCAGTGGTACCAGTATTAGTTTCCGATACACCACTGCAGGTTCAATGAATTCCTTGGAAATACGCATTGACGATGAAACACTGAAATTACATCGGAATTAGATACAAAGGGCACAATAACGCCTTTAGTACAAGAATAGACACTCTTCTTACAGTCGGTGCTTTGAGCATTCCCTGTGAGACCAGTATTGGTTACCGATACACCACTGCAGGTTCAATGTATTCCTTGGACCTTCACATTGACTATGAAAAACAGAAATCGCATCGGAATTGAATATAAAAGGCACAATGCCGCCTTAAGTACAAGAATACGGACTCTACTTACAGTCGGTGCTTTGAGCATTCCCTGTCAGACCAGTATTAGTTTCCGATACACCACTGCAGGTTCAATGTATTCCTTGGACATACACATAGACAATGAAACACAGAAATGGCATCGGAATGAAATACAAAGGGCACAATAACGCATTTATTACAAGAATAGACACTCTTCTTACAGTCGGTGCTTTGAGCATTCCCTGTGAGACCAGTATTGGTTACCGATACACCACTGCAGGTTCAATGTATTCCTTGGACCTTCAGATTGACGATGAAACACAGAAATCGCATCGGAATTAAATACAAAGGGCACAATGCCGCCTAAAGTACAAGAATAGACACTTTTCTTAGAGTCGGTGCTTTGAGCATTCCCTGTGAGACCAGTATTAGATTCCGTTAAACCACTGCAGGTTCAATGTATGCCTTGCACCGTCACATTGACGATGAAACACTGAAATCGCATCGGAATTAAATACAAAAGTCACAATGCTGCCTTAAGTACAAGAATACAGACTCTACTTACTGTCGGTGCTTTGAGCATTCCCTGTGAGACCAGTATTAGTTTCCGATACACCGCTGCAGGTTCAATGTATTCCTTGGACCTTCACATTGACGATGAAACACAGAAATCGCATCGGCATTAAACACAAAAAGGCACAATGCCGCCTTAAGTACAAGAATAGAGACTTTTCTTACAGTCGGAGCTTTGAGCATTCCCTGTGAGACCAGTATTAGTATACGATACACCACTGCAGGTTCAATGTATTCCTTGGAAATACACATTGACGATGAAACACTGTAATTACATTGGAATTAAATACAAAAGGAACAATGTAGCCTTAAGTACAAGAATAGAGACTCTTCTTACTGTCGGTGTTTTGAGCATTGCCTCTGAGACCAGTATTAGTTTCCGATACACCACTGCAGGTCCCATGTATTCCTTGGACCATCACATTGACGATGAAACACAGAAATCGCATCGGAATTAAATACAAAAGGCACAATGAAGCCCTAAGTACAACAATAGAGACTCTTCTTACAGTCGGTGCTTTGAGCATTCCCTGAGAGACCAGTATTAATATCCAATACACCACTGCAGGTTCAATGTGTTCCTTAGACATTCACATTGACGATGAAACACAGAAATCGCATCGGAATTAAATACCAAAGGCACAATGCCGGCTTAAGTTCAAGAATAGAGACTATTCTCACAGCCGGTGCTTCGAGTATTCCCTGTGAGACCAGTATTAGTTTCCGATACACCACTGCAGGTTCAATGTATTCCTTGAACATACAGATTGACGATGTAACACTGAAATTACATCGGAATTAAATACAAAGGACACAATGACGCCTTAAGTACAAGAAGAGTGAGACTTCTTAGAGTCTGTGCTTTGATCCGACCCTGTGACACCAGTATTAGTTTCTGTTGCAACACTGCAGTTTCAATGTATTCCTTGGACCTTCACATTGACGATGAAACACAGAAATCGCATCGGAATTAAATACAAAGGGCAGAATGCCGCCATAGGTAGAAGAATAGAGACTCTTCTTACAGTCGGTATTTTCAACAGTCCCTGTGAGACCGGTATTAGTTTCCGATACACCACTGCTGGTTCAATGTACTCCTTGGACTTTCACATTGACGATTATACACAGAAATCGCATCGGAATTAAATACAAAATGCACAATGCCGCCTTAAGTACAAGAATAGAGACTCTTCTTACAGTCGGTGCTTTGAGCATTCCCTGTGAGACGAGTATTAGTTTCCGATACACCACTGCAGGATCAGTGAATTCCTTGGACTTTCACATCGACGATTATACACAGAAATCGCATCGGAATTAAATACAAAAGGCACAATTCCGCCTTAAGTACAAGAATAGACACTCGTCTTACAGTCGGTGCTTTGAGCATTCCCTGTGAGACCAGCATTAGTATCCGATACCCCACAGCAGATTCAATGTATTCCTTGGACATACACATTGACGATGAAACACTGAAATTACATCGGATTTAAATACAAAAGGAACAATGCCGCCTTAAGTACAAGAATAGAGACACTTCTTACTGTCGGTGCTTTGAGCATTCTCTGTGGGACCAGTATTGGTTCCCGATACACCACTGCACGTTCAATGTATTCCTTGGAAATACGCATTGACGATGAAACACTGAAATTACATCGGAACTAAATACAAAGGGCACAATGACGACTTAAGTACAAGCAGATTGAGACTTCTTAGAGTCTGTGATTTGATCCTTTCCAGTGTGACCCGTATTACTTTCCATTACGCCACTGCAGGTTCAATGTATTCCTTGGACCTTAACATTGACGATTACATACAGAAATCGCATCGGAATTAAATACAAAAGGCACAACGCCGCCTTAAGAACAAGAATAGACACTCTTCTTACAGTCGGTGCTTTGAGCACTCACTGTGAGACCAGTATTAGTTTCCGATACACCACTGCAGGTTCAATGTATTCCTTGGACCTTCACATTGACGATGAAACACAGAAATCGCATCGGAATTATATACAAAATGGCACAATGCTGCCTTAAGTACAAGAATAGAGAATCTTCATACAGTCGGTGCTTTGAGCATTCCCTGTGAGACCAGTATTAGTATCCGATACACCACTGCAGGTTCAATGTATTCCTTGGACATACATATTGACGATGAAACACTGAAATTACATCGGATTTAAATACAAAAGGAACAATGTCGCCTTAAGTACAAGAATAGAAACTCTTATTACTGTCGGTGTTTTGAGCATTCCCTCTGAGTCCAGTATTAGTTTCCGATAAACCACTGCAGGTCCAATGTAATCCTTGGACATTCTCATTGACGATGAAACACAGAAATCTAATCGGAATTAAATACAACAGGCACAATGCCGCCATAAGTACAAGAATAGAGACTCTTCTTACAGTCGGTGCTTTGAGCATTCCCTGTGAGACCAGTATTAGTTTCCGATACACCACTGCAGATTCAATGTATTCCTTGGACCTTCACATTGACGATTATACACTGAAATCGCATCGGAATTAAATACAAAAGGCACAATGCCGCCTTAAGAACAAGAATACAGACTCTACTTACAGTCGATGTTTTGAGCATTCCCTGTGAGACCAGTATTAGTTTCCGATACACCTCAGCAGGTTCAATGTATTCCTTGGAACTTCACATTGACGATGAAACACAGAAATCGCATTGACATTAAATACAAAAGGCACAGTGCCGCCTTAAGTACAAGAATAGAGACTCTTCTTACAGTCTGTGCTTTGAGCATTCCCTGTGAGACCAGCATTAGTATCCGACACACCACTGCAGATTCAATGTATTCCTTGGACATACACATTGACGATGATACACTGAAATTACATCGGAATTAAATACAAAAGGAACAATGCCGTCTTAAGTACAATAATAGAGACTCTTCATACTGTCGGTGCTTTGAGCATTCTCTGTGGGACCAGTATTAGTATCCGGTACACCACTGCAGGTTCAATGTATTCCTTGGAAATACGCATTGACGATGAAACACTGAAATTACATCGGAATTAACTACAAAGGGCACAAGGACGCCTTTAGTACAAACTGAGTGAGACTTCTTAGAGTCTGTGTTTTGATCCTTTCCAGTGTGACCCGTATTAGTTTCCATTACGCCACTGCAGGTTCAATGTATTCCTTGGACCTTAACATTGACGATTACATACAGAAATCGAATCGGAATTAAATACAAAAAGAACAATGACGCCTTAAGTACAAGAATACAGACTCTACTTACAGTCGGTGCTTTGAGAATTCCCTGTGAGACCAGTATTAGTTTCCGATACACCACTGCAGGTTCAATGTATTCCTTGGAAATACGCATTGACGATGAAACACTGAAATTACATCGGAATTAAATACAAAGGGCACAATGACGCCTTAAGTATAAGCAGAGTGAGACTTCTTAGAGTCTGTGTTTTGATCTTTTCCAGTGTGACCCGTATGAGTTTCCATTACGCCACTGCAGGTTCAATGTATTCCTTGGACCTTAACATTGACGATTACATACAGAAATCGCATCGGAATTAAATACAAAAGGCTCAATGCCGCCTTAAGTACAAGAATAGAGACTCTTCGTACAGTCGGTGCTTTGAGCATTCCCTGTGAGACCAGTATTAGTTTCCGATACACCACTGCAGGTTCAGTGTATTCCTTGGACTCTCACATTGACGATGAAACACAGAAGTGGCATCGGAATGAAATACAAAGGGCACAATGCCGCCTTAAGTACAAGAATAGACACTCTTCTTACAGTCGGTGCTTTGAGCATTCCCTGTGATACCAGTATTAGTTTCCGATACACCAATGCAGGTTCAACGTATTCCTTCGACCTTCACATTGACGATGAAACACAGAAATCGCATCGGAATTAAATACAAAATGCACAATGCCGCCTTAAGTATAAGAATACAGACTCTACTTACAGTCGGTGCTTTGAGCATTCCCTGTGAGACCAGTATTAGTTTCCGATACACCACTGCAGGTTCAATGTATTTCTTGGACCTTCGCATTGACGATGAAACACAGAAATCGCATCGGAACTAAATACAAAAAGGCACAATGCCGCCTTAAGTACAAGAAGAGAGACTCTTCTTACAGTCGGTGCTTTGAGCACTCCCTGTGAGACCAGTATTAGTATCCGGTACACCACATCAGGTTCAATGTATTCCTTGGCCATACACATCGACGATGAAACACAGAAATGGCATCGGAATTAAATACAAAAGGAACAATGTCGCCTTAAGTACAAGAATAGAGACTCTTCTTACTGTCGGTGTTTTGAGCTTTCCCTCTGAGACCAGTATTAGTTTCCGATACACCAACTGCAGGTCCAATGTATTCCTTGGACCTTCACATTGACGATATAACACAGACATCGCATCGGAATTAAATACAACAGGCACAAAGCCGCCTTACGTACAAGAATAGAGACTCTTCTTACAGTCTGAGCTATCAGCATTCCCTGTGAGACCAGTATTATTTTCCGATACACCACTGCAGGTTGATTGTATTCCTTGGAGCTTCACATTGACGATCATACACAGAAATCGCATCGGAATTAAAAACAAAAGGCACAATGCCGCCTTAAGTACAAGAATAGAGACTCTTCTTACTGCCGGTGCTTTGAGCATGCCCTGTGAGACCAGTATTGGTATCCGACACACCACTGCCGGTTCAATGTAGTCCTTGGACACACACATTGACGATGAAACTCAGAAATTTCATCGGAATTAAATACAAAAGGCACAATGACGCCTTAAGAACAAGAAGATTGCGAATTCTTAGGGTCTGTGCTTTAATCCTTTCCTGTGAGACCAGTATTAGTTTCCGATACACCACTGCAGGTTCAATGTATTCCTTGGACCTTCACATTGACGATGCTACATAGAAATCGCATCGGAATTAAATACAAAAGGCAGAATGCTGCCTTATGTACAAGAATAGAGACTCTTCTTACAGTCGTTGCTGTGAGCATTCCCTGTGAGACCAGTATTAGTTTCCGATACACCACTGCTGGTTCAATGTATTCCTTGGACCTTCACATTGACGATGAAACACAGAAATCGCATCGGAAATAAATACAAAAGGCACTATGCCACCTTAAGTAGAATAATAGAGACTCTTCTTACAGTCGGTGATTTGAGCATTCCCTGTGAGACCTGTATTAGTTTCCGATACACCACTGCAGGTTCAATGTATTCCTTGGACCTTCACATTGACCATGAAACACAGAAATCGCATCGTAATTAAATACAAAAAGGCACAATGCCGCCTTAAGTACAAGAATAGAGACTCTTCTTACAGTCGGTGCTTTGAGCATTCCCTGTGAGACCAGTATTAGTATCCGATACACCACTGCAGGATCAATGTATTCCTTAGACAATCACATCGATTATGAAACACAGAAATGGCATCGGAATTATATACAAAGGGCACAATGCCGCATTAAGTACAAGAATAGAGACTCTTCTTACTGTCGGTGGTTTGAGCATTCCCTGTGAGACCAGTATTAGTTTCCGATACACCACTGCAGGTTCAATGTATTCCTTGGACCTTCACATTGAAGATGAAACACACAAATCGCATCGGAATTAAATACAAAAGGCACAATGCCGCCTTACGTACAATAATAGAGACTCTTCTTACAGTCGGTGTTTTGAGCATTCCCTGGGAGATCAGTATTAGTTTCCGATACTCCACTGCAGCTTCAAAGTATTCCTTGGACCTTCATATTGACGATGAAGCACTGAAATCGCATCGGAAATAAATACAAAAGGAACAATGCCGCGTTCATAGCAAGAATAGAGATACTTCTTACAGTCGGTGTTTTGAGCATTCCCTGTGAGACCAGTATTAGTTACCGATACACCACTGCAGGTTCAATGTATTCCTTGCACATACACATAGACGATGAAACACTGAAATTACATAGGAATTAATTACAAAGGGCACAATGACGCCTTAAGTGCAAGAAGATTGAGTCTTCTTAGGGTCTGAGCTTTGATCCTTTCCTGTGAGACCGATATTAGTTTCCGATACACCACTGCAGATTCAATGTATTCCATGGACCTTCACATTGGCGATGCTCCACAGAAATCGCATCGGAATTAATTACAAAAGGCACAATGCTGCTATTAAGTACAAGAATAGAGATTCTTCTTACAGTCGGTGCTTTGAGCATTCCCTGTGAGACTAGTATTAGTTTCTGATACACCACTGCTGGTTCAATGTATTTCTTGGACCTTCACATTGACGATGAAACACAGTAATCGCATCGGAATTAAATACAAAAGGCAAAATACAGCCTTAAGTACAAGAATAGATACTCTTCTTACAGTCGGTGCTTTGAACATTCCCTGCGAGACTTGTATTAGTTTCCGATACACCACAGCCAGTTCAATGTATTCCTTGGACATACACATTGACGATGAACACTGAAATTACATCATAATTAAATATGAAAGGCACTATGCCGCCTTAAGTGCAAGAAGAGTGAGACTTCTTAGAGACTGAGCTTTGATCCTTTCCTGTGAGACCAGTATTAGTTTCCGATACACCACTGCAGGTCCAATGTATTCCTTGGACCTTCACATTGACGATAAATCACAGAAATCGCAACGGAATTAAATACAAAAGGCACAATGCCGCCTTAAGGACAAGAATAGAGACTCTTCTTAAAGTCGGTGCTTAGAGCATTCCCTGTGAGACCAGTATTAGTTTCCGAAACACCACTGCAGGCTCAATGTATTCCTTGGACCTTCACATTGACGATGAATCACAGAATTGGAATCGGAATTAAATACAGAAAGCACAATGGCGCCTTAAGTACAAGAATAGACACTCTTCTTACAGGCGATGATTCGAGCATTCCCTGTGGGACCAGTGTTTGTTTCCGATACACCACTGCAGGTTGATTGTATTCCTTGGACCATCAAATTGACGATGAAACACAGAAATCGCACCGGAATTAAATACAAAAGGCACATTGCCGCCTTAAGTACAACAATACAGACACTACATACAGTCGGTGCTTTGAGCATTGCCTGTGAGTCCAGTATTAGTTTCCGATACAGCACTGCAGGTTCAATGTATTCCTTGGACCTTCACATTGACGATGAAACACAGAAATCGCATCGGAATTAAATACAAAAGGCACAATGGCGCCTTAAGTACAAGTATAAAGTCTCTTCTTACAGTCGGTGCTTTGAGCAATCCCTGTGAGACCAGTGTTAGTATCCGATACACCACTGCAGGTTCAATGTATTCCTTGGACATACAAATTGACGATGAAATACTGAAGTTACATCGGAATTAAATACAAAAGCCACAATGCAACCTTAAGTGCAAGAAGAGTGTTGCTTCATATAGGCTGTGCTTTGATCCTTTCCTGTGAGACCAGTATTAGTTTCCGATACACCACTGCAGTTTCAATGTATTCCTTGCACCTTCACATTGACGAAGAAACACAGAAATCGCATCGGAATTAAATACCAAAGGCACAATGAAGCCTTAAGTACAAGAATAGAGGCTCTTCTTACAGTCGGTGCTTTGAGCATCGCCTGAGAGACCAGTATTAGTAATCCGATACACCACTCCAGGTTCAATGTATTCCTCGGACCTTCACATTGACGATGAAACACAGAAATCGCATCGGAATTAAATACCAAAGGCACAATGAAGCCTTAAGTACAAGAATAGAGACTCTTTTCACAGTCGGTGCTTCGCATATTCCCTGTGAGACTAGTATTAGTTTCCGATACACCACTGCAGGTTCAATTAATTCCTTGGACATATACATGGCCTATGAAACACTGAAATTACATCGGAATTAAACACAAAGGGCACAATGACGCCTTATGTACAAGAATAGAGACTCTTCTTACAGTCGATGCTTTGAGCATTCCCTGTGAGACCAGTATTAGTTTCCGATACACCACTGAAGATTCAATGGAACACTGAAATTACATCGGAATTAAATACATAAGGCACAATGCCGCCTTAATTACAAGGATAGAGACTCTTCTTACAGTCGGTGCTTTGAGCATGCCCTGTGAGACCAGTATTAGTTTCCGATACACCACCGCACGTTCAATGTATTTCTTAGACATACACTTTGACGATGAAACACTGTAATTACATCGCAATTAAATACAAAGGTCACAATGACGCCTTAAGTACAAGAATAGAGGCTCTTCTTACAGTCGGTGCTTTGAGCTTCGCCTGAGAGACCAGTATTAGTAATCCGATACACCACTCCAGGTTCAATGTATTCCTCGGACCTTCACATTGACGATGAAACACAGAAATCGCATCGGAATTAAATACCAAAGGCACAATGAAGCCTTAAGTACAAGAATAGAGACTCTTTTCACAGTCGGTGCTTCGCATATTCCCTGTGAGACTAGTATTAGTTTCCGATACACCACTGCAGGTTCAATTAATTCCTTGGACATATACATGGCCTATGAAACACTGAAATTACATCGGAATTAAACACAAAGGGCACAATGACGCCTTATGTACAAGAATAGAGACTCTTCTTACAGTCGATGCTTTGAGCATTCCCTGTGAGACCAGTATTAGTTTCCGATACACCACTGAAGATTCAATGTATTCCATGGACCATCACATTGACGATGAATCACAGAAATCGCATCGGAATTAAATACAAAAGGCGCAATGCCGCCTTAAGTACAAGAATAGAGACTCTTCTTACAGTCGGTGCTTTGAGCATTCCCTGTGAGACCAGTATTAGTTTCCGATACACCACTGAAGATTCAATGTATTCCTTGGAGCTTCACATTGACGATGAAACACAGAAATCGCATCGGAATTAAACACAAAAGGCACAATGCAGCCTTAAGTGAGGGAGTAGAGATTCTCCTTACTGTCGTTGCTTTGATCCTTTCCTGTGAGACCAGTATTAGTTTCCGATACACCAATGCTGGTTCAATGTATTCCTTGGAACTTCACATTGACGATGAAACACAGAAATCGCATCGGAATTAAATACAAAAGACACAATGCCGCCTTAAGAACAAGAACACAGCCTCTTCTTACAGTCTGTGCTCTGAGCGTTCCCTGTGAGACCAATATTAGCTTCCGATACACCACTGCAGATCCAATGTATTCCTTGGACATTCACATTGACGACGAAACACAGAAATCGCATCGGAATTAAATACAAAAGGCACAATGCCGCCTTAAGTACAACAATAGAGACACTTCTAACAGTCGGTGCTTTGAGCATTCCCTGTTAAAGCAGTATTAGTTTCCGATACACCACTGCAGGTTCAATGTATTCCTTGGACCTTCACATTGACGATCAATCACAGAAATCGCATCTGAATTTAATACAAAAGGAACAATGCCGCCTTAAGTGCAAGAGTAGAGACTCTTCTAACAGTCGGTGCTTTGCGCATTCCCTGTCAGACCAGTATTAGTTTCCGTTACACCACTGCAGGTTCAATGTATTCCTTGGACATACACATTGACGATGAAACACTGAAATTACATCGGAATTAAATACAAAAGGCACAATGCCGCCTTAATTGCAAGAAGAGTGAGCCTTCTTAGAGTCTGTGCTTTGATCCTTCCCTGTGAGACCAGTATTAGTTTCTGATACACCACTGCAGGTTCAATGTATTCCTTGGACATTCACATTGACGATCAAACACTGAAATTACAGTGGAATTAAGTACAAAAGGCACAATGCCGCCTTAATTGCAAGAAGACTGAGACTTCTTAGAGTCAGTGCTTTGATCCTTTCCCGTGAGACCAGTTTTAGTTTCCGATACACCACTGCAGGTTCAATGAATTCCTTGGACCTTCACATTGACGATGAAACACAGAAGTCGCATCGGAATTAAATACAAAAGGTACAATGCCGCCTTAAGTACAAGAATAGAGACTCTTCTTACAGTCGGTGATTTGAGCATTCCCTGTGAGACCAGTGTTAGTTTCCGATACACCACTGCAGGTTCAATGTATTCCTTGGACCTTCACATTGACGATGAAACACAGAAATCGCATCGGAATTAAACACAAAAGGCACAATGCCGCCTTAAGTACAAGAATAGAGGCTCTTCTTACAGTCGGTGCTTTGAGCATTCAATGTGAGACCAGTATTAGTTTCCGATACACCACTGCAGATTCAATGTATTCCTTGGAGCTTCACATTGACGATGAAACACAGAAATCGCATCGGAATTAAATACAAAATTCACAATGCCGTCTTAAATGAGGGAGTAGAGACTCTTCTTACAGTCGGTGCTATGAGCATTCCCTGTGAGACCAGTATTAGTTTCCGATACACCACTGCAGGTTCAATGTATTCCTTGGATCTTCACGTTGACGATGAAACATAGAATTCGCATCGGAATTAAATACAAAAGGCACAATGCCGCCTTAAGTGCAACAAGAGTGAGTGGTCATAGAGTCTGTGTTTGATCCTTTCCTGTGAGACCAGTATTAGTTTCAAATCCACCACTGCAGGTTCAATGTATTCCTTGGACCTTCGCATTGACGATGAATCACAGAAATCGCATCGGAATTAAATACAAAAGGCACAATGCCGACGTAAGTACAACAATAGAGACTCTACTTACAGTCGGTGCTTTGAGCAATCCCTGTGAGACCAGTATTAGTTTCCGATACACCACTGCAGATTCAATGTATTCCTTGGAGCTTCACATTGACGATGAAACACAGAAATCGCATCGGAATTAAATACAAAAGGCACAATGCCGCCTTAAGTGAGGGAGTAGAGACTCTTATTACTGTCGTTGCTTTGGGCATTCCCTGTGAGACCAGTATTAGTTTCCGGTACACCACTGCAGGTTCAATGTATTCCTTGGACATTCAAATTGACGAGGAAACACTGAAATTGGATTGGATTTAAATACTAAAGGCACAATGCCGCCTTAATTGCAAGAAGAGTGAGACTTCTTAGAGTCTGTGCTTTGATCCTTTCCTGTGAGACCAGTATTAGTTTCCGATACACCACTGCAGGTTCAATGCATTCCTTGGACCGTTACATTGAATAATGAAAGACAGAAATCGTATCGGAATTAAACTAAAAAGGCACTAAGCCGCCATAAGTACACGAATACAGACTCTTCTTACAGTCGGTGCTTTGAGCATTTCCTGTGAGACCTGTATTAGTTTGCGATACACCACTGCAGGTTCAATGTATTCCTTGGACCTTCACATTGACGACGAAACACAGAAATCGCATCGGAATTAAATACTAAAGGCACAATGCCGCCTTAAGTACAAGAATAGAGACTCTTCTTACAGTCGGTGCTATGAGCATTCCCTGTGAGACCAGTATTAGTTTCCGATACATCACTGTAGATTCAATGTATTCCTTGGACCTTCACATTGACGATGAAACACAGAAATCGCATCGGAATTAAATACAAAAGGGACAATGCCGCCTTAAGTGCAAGAAGAGTGAGACTTCTTAGAGTCTGTGCTTTGATCCTTTCCTGTGAGACCAGTATTAGTTTCAGATACACCACTGCAGGTTCAATGTATTCCTTGGACCTTCACATTGTCGATGAATCACAGAAATCGCATCGGAATTAAATACAAAAGGCACAATGGCGCCTTAAGTACAAGAATAGAGACTCTTCTTACAGTCGGTGCTTTGAGCATTCCCTGTGAGACCAGTATTAGTTTCCGATACACCACTGCAGATTCAATGTATTCCTTAGAGCTTCACATTGACGATATAACACAGAAATCGCATCGGAATTAAATACAAAAGGCACAATGCCGCCTTAAGTGAGGGAGTAGAGACTCTTCTTACAGTCGTTGCTTTGAGCATTCCCTGTGAGACCAGTATTAGTTTCCAATACACCACTGCAGGCTCAATGTATTCCTTGGACATTCACATTGACGATCAAACACTGAAATTACATTGGAATTAAGTACAAGAGGCACAATGCCGCCTTAAGCACAAGAACACAGACTCTTCTTACAGTCTGTGATTTGAGCATTCCCTGTGAGAGCAGTATTAGTTTCCGATACACCACTGAAGGTTCAATGTATTCCTTGGACCTTCACATTGACGATATAACACAGAAATCGCATCGGAATTAAATACAAAAGGCACAATGCAGCCTTAAGTACAACAATAGAGGTTCTTCTTACAGTCGGTGCTTTGAGCATTCCCTGTGAGACCAGTATTAGTTTCCGATACACCACTGCAGGTTCAATGTGTTCCTTGGACATACACATTGACGATGAAATACTGAAATTACATCGGAACTAAATATAAAAGGCACAATGCCGCCTTAAGTGCTAGAAGAGTGAGACTTCTTAGAGTCTGTGCCTTGATCCTTTCCTGAGAGACCAGTATTAGTTTCCGATACACCACTGCAGGTTCAATGTATTCCTTGTACTTTCACATTGACAATGGAACACAGAAATCCTTTCGGGAATAAATACAAAAGGCACAATGCCGCATTAATTACAAGTATAGGGCCTCTTCTTACAGTCGGTGCTTTGAGCATTCCCTGTGAGACCAGTAATAGATTCCGATACACCACTGCAGGTTCAATTTATACCTTGGACGTCCACATTCACGGTGAAACACAGACATTGCATCGGAAATCAATACAAAAGGCACAATGCCGCCTTAAGTACAAGAATAGAGACACTTCTTACAGTCGGTGCTTTGAGCATTGCCTCTCAGAGCAGTATTAGTGTCTGATACACCACTGCAGGTTCAAGGTATTCCTTGGACCTTCACATTGACTATGAAACACAGAAATCGCATCGGAATTAAATACAAAAGGCACAAGGAAGCCTTAAGTACAAGAATAGAGACTCTTCTTACAGTCGGTGCTTTGAGCATTCCCTGTGAACCAGTATCAGTTTCCGATACACCACTGCAGGTTCAAAGTATTCCTTGGACATTCACATTGACTATGAAACACAGAAATCGCATCGGAATTAAATACAAAAGGCATAATGCCGCCTTAAGTACAAGAATAGAGACACTTCTTACAGTCGGTGCTTTGAGCATTCCCTCTGGGAGCAGTATTAGTTTCCGATACACCGCTGCAGGTTCGAAGTATTCCTTGGACCTTCACATTGACTATGAAACACAGAAATCGCATCGGAAATAAATACAAAAGGCACATTGCCGCCTTAAGTACAAGAATAGAGACTCTTCTTAGAGTCGGTGCTTTGAGCATTCCCTTTGAGACCAGTATTAGTTTCCGATACACCACTGCAGGTTCAATGTATTCCTTGGACCTTCGCATTGACGATGAAACACAGTAATCGCATCGGAATTAAATACAAAAGGCACAATGCCGCCTTAAGTAAATGAATAGAGACTCTTCTTACAGTCGGTGTTTTGAGCATTCCCTGTGCGACCAGTATTAGTTTCCGATACATCACTGTAGGTACAATGTGTTCCTTGGACATACACATTGAAGATGAAACACTGAAATTACATCGGAATTAAATACAAAAGGCACAATGCCGACTTAAGTGCAAGAAGAGTGAGTCCTCTTAGAGTCTGTGCTTTGATCCTTTCCTGTGAGACCAGTATTAGTTTCCGATACACCACTGCAGGTTCAATGTATTCCTTGGACCTTCACAGTGACGATGAAACACAGAAATCGCATCGGAATTAAATACAAAAGGCACAATGCCGCCTCAAGTACAAGAACACAGACTCTTCTTACAGTCTGTGCTTTGAGCATTCTCTCTGAGACCAGTACTAGTTTCCGATACACCACCGCAGGGTCAATGTATTCCCTGGAATTTCACATTGCCCAAGAAACACAGAAATCGCATCGGAATTAAATACAAAAGGCACAATGCCGTCTAAAGTACAAGAATAGAGACTCTTCTTACAATCGGTGCTTTGAGCATTCCCTGTGAAACCAGTATTAGTTTCCGATACACCACTAAGGGTTCAAAAAATTCCTTGGACCTTCACATTGACGATGAAACACAGAAATCGCATCGGAATTCAATACAAAAGGCACAATGCCGGCTTAAGTACAAGAATAGAGACTCTTCTTACAGTCGGTGCTTTGAGCATTCCCTGTGAGACCAGTATTACTTTCTGATACACCACTGCAGGTTCAATGTATTCCTTGGACATACAATATGACGATGAAACACTGAAATTACATCGGAATTAAAAACAAAAGACACAATGCCGCCTTAATGCAAGACGAGTGAGACTTCTTAGAGTCCATTCTTTGATACTTTCCTGTGAGTCCAGTATTAGTTTCCGATACACTACTGCAGGTTCAAAGTATTCCTTGGACCCTCACATTGACGATAAAAAACAGAAATTGCATCGGAATTAAATACAAAAGGCACAATGCAGCCTTAACTACAAGAATAGAGACTCTTCTTACTGTCGGTGCTTTGAGCATTCATCGTGAAATCGGTATTAGTTTCCGATACAGCACTGCTGGTTCAATGTATTTCTTGGACGTCCACATTCACGGTGAAACACAGAAATTGCATCCGAAATCAATACAAAAGGCACAATGCCGCCTTAAGTACAAGAATAGAGACACTTCTTACAGACGGTGCTTTGAGCAATGCCTCTCAGAGCTGTATTAGTTTCTGATACACCACTGCAGGTTCAAGGTATTCCTTGGACCTTCACATTCACTATGAAACACAGAAATCGCATCGGAATTAAATACAAAAGGCACAATGCCGCCTTAAGTACAAGAATAGAGATACTTCTTACAGTCGGTGCTTTGAGCATTCCCTCTGAGAGCAGTATTAGTTTCCGATACACCACTGCAGGTTCAAAGTATCCCTTGGACCTTCACATTGACTATGAAACACAGATATCGCATAGGAATTAAATACAAAAGGCACAATGCCGCCTTAAGTACATGAATAGAGACTCTTCTTACAGTCGGTGTTTTGAGCATTCCCTGTGCGACCAGTATTAGTTTCCGATACACCACTGCAGGTTCAATAAATTCCTTGGAAATTCACATTGACGATGAAACACAGAAATCGCATCGGAATTCAATACAAAAGGCACAATGCCGCCTTAAGTACAAGAATAGAGACTCTTGTTACAGTCGGTGCTTTGAGCATTCCCTGTGAGACCAGTATTACTTTCTGATACACCACTTCAGGTTCAATGTATTCATTGGACATACACAATGACGATGAAACACTGAAATTACATCGGAATTAAATACAAAAGACACAATGCCGCCTTAATGCAAGAAGAGTGAGACTTCTTAGAGTCCATTTTTTGATACTTTCCTGTGAGTCCAGTATTAGTTTCCGATACACTACTGCAGGTTCAAAGTATTCCTTTGACCCTCACATTGGCGATAAAAAACAGAAATTGCATCGGAATTAAATACAAAAGGCACAATGCCGCCTTAAGTACAAGAATAGAGACTCTTCTTACTGTCGGTGTTTTGAGCATTCATCGTGAAATCGGTATTAGTTTCCGATACACCACTGCAGGTTCAATGCATTCCTTGGACCTTCACATTGACGATGAAACACAGAAATCGCGTCGGAATTAAATACAAAAGGCACAATGCCACCTTAATTACAACAATAGAGACTCTTCTTACAGTCGGTGCTTTGAGCATTCCCTGTGAGACCAGTATTAGTGTCCGATACACCACTGCAGATTCAATGTATTCCTTGGACCTTCACATTGACGATGAAACACAGAAATCGCATCGGAATTAAATACAAAAGGCACAATGCCGGGTTAAGTACAACAATAGAGGCTTTTCTTACAGTCGGTGCTTTGAGCATTCCCTGTGAGACCAGTATTTGTTTCCGATACACCACTGCAGGTTCAATGTATTCCTTGGACATACACATTGACGATGTAATACTGAGATTACATCGGAATTAAATACAAAAGGCACAATGCCGCCTTAAGTGCTAGAAGAGTGAGACTTCCTAGAGTCTGTGCCTTGATCCTTTCCTGAGAGACCAGTATTAGATTCCGATACACCACTGCAGGTTCAATGTATTCCTTGGACGTCCACATTCACGGTGAAACACAGAATATGCATCGGAAATCAATACAAAAGGCACAATGCCGCCTTAAGTACAAGAATAGAGACACTTCTTACAGTCGGTGCTTTGAGCATTGCCTCTCATAGCAGTATTAGTTTCTGATACACCACTGCAGGTTCAAGGTATTCCTTGGACCTTCACATTCACTATGAAACACAGAAATCGCATCGGAATTAAATACAAAAAGCACAAGGAAGCCTTAAGTACAAGAATAGAGACTCTTCTTACAGTCGGGGCTTTGAGCATTCCCTGTGAGACCAGAATTAGTTTCCGATACACCACTGCAGGTTCAAAGTATTCCTTGGACCTTCACATCGACTATGAAACACAGAAATCGCATCGGAATTAAATACAAAAGGCACAATGTCGCTATAGTACAAGAATAGAGACACTTCTTACAGTCAGTGCCTTGAGCATTCCCTCTGAGAGCAGTATTAGTTTCCGATACACCACTGCAGGTTCAAAGGATTCCTTGGACCTTCACATTGACTATGAAACACAGAAATCGCATCGGAAATAAATACAAAAGGCACTATGCCGCCTTAAGTACAAGAATAGAGACTCTTCTTACAGTCGGTGCTGTGAGCATTCCCTGTGAGACCAGTATTAGTTTCCAATACACCACTGCAGGTTCAATGTATTCCTTGGACTTCACAATGACGATGAAACACAGAAATCGCATCGGAATTAAATACAAAAGGCACAATGCCGCCTTAAGTACATGAATATAGACTCTTCTTACAGTCGGTGCTTTGAGCATTCCCTGTGCGACCAGTATAAGTATCCGATAAACCACTGCAGGTACAATGTATTCCTTGGACATACACATTGACGATGAAACACTGAAATTACATCGGAATTAAATACAAATGGCACAATGCCGACTTAAGTGCAAGAAAAGTGAGTCTTCTTAGAGTCGGTGCTTTCATCCTTTCCTGTGAGACCAGTATTAGTTTCCGATACACCACTGCAGGTTCAATGTATTCCTTGGACCTTCACAATGACTATGAAACACAGAAATCGCATCGGAATTAAATACAAAAGGCACAATGCCGCCTTAGGTACAAGAACACAGATTCATCTTACAGTCTGTGCTTTGAGCATTCTCTGTGAGTCCAGTATTAGTTTCCGATACACCACTGCTGGGTCAATGTATTCCCTGGACTTTCACATTGCCCAAGAAACACAGAAATCGCATCGGAATTAAATACAAAAGGCACAATGCCGTATTAAGTACAAAAATAGAGACTCTTCTTACAATCGGTGCTTTGAGCATTCCCTGTGAAACCAGTATTAGTTTCCGATACACCGCTGCAGGTTCAATAAATTCCTTGGACCTTCACATTGACGATGAAACACAGAAATCGAGTCGGAATTAAATACAAAAGGCACAATGCCACCTTAATTACAAGAATAGAGACTCTTCTTACAGTCGGTGCTTTGAGCATTCCCTGTGAGACCAGTATTAGTGTCCGATACACCACTGCAGATTCAGTGTATTCCTTGGACCTTCACATTGACGATGAAACACAGAAATCGCATCGGAATTAAATACAAAACGCACAATGCCGCGTTAAGTACAACAATAGAGGCTTTTCTTACAGTCGGTGCTTTGAGCATTCCCTGTAAGACCAGTATTAGTTTCCGATACACCACTGCAGGATCAATGTATTCCTTGGACATACACATTGACGATGAAATACTGGAATTACATCGGAATTAAATACAAAAGGCACAATGCCGCCTTAAGTACATGAATAGAGACTCTTCTTACAGTCGGTGCTTTGAGCATTCCCTGTGAGACCAGAAATAGTTTCCGATAAACCACTGCAGGTTCAATGTATTTCTTGTACGTCCACATTCACGATGAAACACAGAAATTGCATGGGAAAAAAATACAAAATGCACAATACCACCTTAAGTACAGGAATAGAGACACTTCTTACAATTGGTGCTTTGAGCATTGCCTCTGAGAGCAGTATTAGTTTCTGATACACCACTGCAGGTTCAAGGTATTCCTTGGACCTTCACATTCACTATGAAACACAGAAATCGCATCGGAATTAAATACAAAAGGCACAAGGAAGCCTTAAGTACAAGAATAGAGACTCTTCTTACAGTCGGTGCTTTGAGCATTCCCTGTGAGACCAGTATTAGTCTCCGATACACCACTGCAGGTTCAAAGTATTCCTTGGACCTTCACATTGAATATGAAACACAGAAATCGCATTGGAATTAAATACAAAAGGAACGATGCCGCCTTAAGTACAAGAATAGTGACTATTCTTACAGTCGGTGCTTTGAGCATTCCCTGTGAGACCAGTATTAGTTTCCGATACACCACTGCAGGTTCAATGTATTCCTTGGACCTTCACATTGACGATGAAACACAGAAATCGCAACGGAATTAAATACAAAAGGCTCAATGCCCCGTTAAGTACAACAATTGAGGCTTTTCTTACAGTCGGTGCTTTGAGCATTCCCTGTAAGACCAGTATTAGTTTCCGATACACCACTGCAGGTTCAATGTATTCCTTGGACATACACATTGACGATGAAATACTGGAATTACATCGGAATTAAATACAAAAGGCACAATGCCGCCTTAAGTGCTAGAAGAGTGAGACTTCCTAGAGTCTGTGCCTTGATCCTCTCCTGAGAGACCAGTATTAGTTTCCGATACACCACTGCAGGTTCAATGTATTCCTTGGACTTTCACATTGACGATGAAACACAGAAATCGCATCGGAATTAAATACAAAAAGCACAATGCCGCCTTAATTACAAGAATCGAGCCTCTTCTTACTGTCGGTGCTTTGAGCATTCCCTGTGAGACCAGAAATAGTTTCCGATACACCACTGCAGGTTCAATGTATTCCTTGTACGTCCACATTCACGATGAAACACAGAAATTGCATCAGAATTAAATACAAAAGACACAATACCGCCTTAAGTACAGGAATAGAGACACTTCTTACAATTGGTGCTTTTAGCATTGCCTCTGAGAGCAGTATTAGTTTCTGATACACCACTGCAGGTTCAAGGTATTCCTTGGACCTTCACATTCACTATGAAACACAGAAATCGCGTCGGAATTAAATACAAAAGGCACAAGGAAGCCTTAAGTACAAGAATAGAGACTCTTCTTACAGTCGGTGCTTTGAGCATTCCCTGTGAGACCAGTATTAGTTTCCGATACACCACTGCAGGTTCAAAGTATTCCTTGGACCTTCACATTGACTATGAAACACAGAAATCACACTGGAATTAAATACAAAAGGCACGATGCCGCCTTAAGTACAAGAATAGTGACTCTTCTTACAGTCGGTGCTTTGAGCATTCCCTGTGAGACCAGTATTAGTTTCCGATACACCACTGCAGGTTCAATGTATTCCTTGGACCTTCACATTGACGATGAAACACAGAAATCGCATCGGAATTAAATACAAAGGGCACAATGCCGACTTAAGTACAAGATTAGAGACTCTTCTTGCAGTCGGTGCTTTGAGCATTCCCTGTGAGACCAGTATTAGTTTCCGATACACCACTGCAGGTTCAAAGTATTGCTTGGAGCTTCACATTGACTATGAAACACAGAAATCGCATCGGAATGAAATGCAAAAGGCACAATGCCGCCTTCAGTACAAGAATAGAGACTCTTCTTACAGTCGGTGCTTTGAACATTCATGTGAGACCAGTAATACACTCCTGGAATTGGAAAAAAGAACACATTGACACCGGTGTGTCAGACCCACCATACTTGCTCCGGACACTGCGAGAGGGCTGTACAAGCAATGATCACACGCACGGCACAGCGGACACACCAGGAACCGCGGTGCTGGCCGTCGAATGGCGCTAGCTGTGCAGCATTTGTGCACCGAGGCCGTCAGTGTCAGCCAGTTTGCCGTGGCATACGGAGCTCCATCGCAGTCTTTAACACTGGTAGCATGCCGCGACAGCGTGGACGTGAACCGTATGTGCAGTTGACGGACTTTGAGCGGGGGCGTATAGTGGGCATGCAGGAGGCCGGGTGGACGTACCGCCGAATTGCTCAACACGTGGGGCGTGAGGTCTCCACAGTACATCGATGTTGTCGCCAGTGGTCGGCAGAAGGTGCACGTGCCCGTCGAGCTGGGACCGGACCGCAGCGACGCACGGATGCACGCCAAGACCGTAGGATCCTACGCAGTGCCGTAGGGGACCGCACCGCCACTTCCCAGCAAATTAGGGACACTGTTGCTCCTGGGGTATCGGCGAGGACCATTCGCAACCGTCTCCATGAAGCTGGGCTACGGTCCCGCACGCCATTAGGCCGTCTTCCGCTCACGCCCCAACATCGTGCAGCCCGCCTCCAGTGGTGTCGCGACAGGCGTGAATGGAGGGACGAATGGAGACGTGTCGTCTTCAACGATGAGAGTCGCTTCTGCCTTGGTGCCAATGATGGTCGTATGCGTGTTTGGCGCCGTGTAGGTGAGCGCCACAATCAGGACTGCATACGACCGAGGCACACAGGGCCAACATCCGGCATCATGGTGTGGGGAGCGATCTACTACACTGGCCGTACACCACTGGTGATCGTCGAGGGGACACTGAATAGTGCACGGTACATCCAAACCGTCATCGAACCCATCGTTCTACCATTCCTAGACCGGCAACGGAACTTGCTGTTCCAACAGGACAATGCACGTCCGCATGTATCCCGTGCCACCCAACGTGCTCTAGAAGGTGTAAGTCAACTACCCTGGCCAGCAAGATCTCCGGATCTGTCCCCCATTGAGCATGTTTGGGACTGGATGAAGCGTCGTCTCACGCGGTCTGCACGTCCAGCACGAACGCTGGTCCAACTGAGGCGCCAGGTGGAAATGGCATGGCAAGCCGTTCCACAGGACTACATCCAGCATCTCAACGATCGTCTCCATGGGAGAATAGCAGCCTGCATTGCTGCGAAAGGTGGATATACACTGTACTAGTGCCGACATTGTGCATGCTCTGTTGCCTGTGTCTATGTGCCTGTGGTTCTGTCAGTGTGATCATGTGATGTATCTGACCCCAGGAATGTGTCAATAAAGTTTCCCCTTCCTGGGACAATGAATTCACGGTGTTCTTATTTCAATTTCCAGGAGTGTAGTTTCCGATACACCACTGCAGGTTCAATGTATTCCCTGGACCTTCACATTGACGATGAAACACAGAAATCGAATCGGAATTAAATAGAAAAGGCACAATGCCGCCTTAAGTACAAGAATAGAGACTCTTCTTACAGTCGGTGCTTTGAGCATTCCCTCTGAGAGCAGTATTAGTTTCCGATACACCACTGCAGGTTCAAGGTATTCCTTGGACCTTCACATTGGCTATGAAACACAGAAATCGCATCGGAATTAAATACAAAAGGCACAAGGCCGTATTAAGTACAAGAATAGAGACTCTTCTTACAGTCGGTGCTTTGAGCATTCCCTGTGAGACCAGTATTAGTTTCCGATACACCACTGCAGGTTCAAAGTATTCCTTGGACCTTCACATTGACTATGAAACACAGAGATCGTATCGGAATTAAATGCAAAAGGCACAAAGCCGCATTAAGTACAAGAATAGAGACTCTTCTTACAGTCGGTGTTTTGAGCATTCTCTGTGATACCAGTATTAGTTTCCGATACACCACTGCAGGGTCAATGTATTTCTTGGACATACACGTTGACGATGAAACACTGAAATTACATCGGAATTAAATACAAAAGGCACTATGCCGCCTTAATTGCAAGAAGAGTGAGACTTCTTAGAGTCTGTGCTTTGATCCTTTCCTGTGAGCCCAGTATTAGTTTCTGATACACCACTGCACGTTCAATGTATTTCTAGGACCGTCACATTGACGATGAATAACAGAAATCGCATCGGAATTATATACAAAAGGCACAATGGAGCCTTAAGTACAAGAATAGAGACTCTTCTTACAGTCGGTGCTTGGAGCATTCCCTGTGAGACCAGTATTAGTTTCCGATACACAGCTGCAGGTTCAATGTATTCCGTGGACATTCACATTGACGATCAAACACTGAGATTATTTTGCAATTAAATACAAAAGGCACAATGCCGCCTTAATTGCAAGAGGAGTGAGACTTCTTAGAGTCACTGCTTTGATCCTTTCCTGTGAGACCAGTATTAGTTTCCGATACACCACTGCAGGTTCAGTGTATTCCTTGGACATTCACATTGACGATGAAACACAGAAATCGCATCGTAATTAAATACTAAAGCCACAAAGCCACCTTAAGTACAAGAATAGAAACTCTTCTTACAGTCGTTGCTATGAGTTATCCCTGTGAGACCAGTATTAGTTTCCGGTACACCACTGCATGTCCAATGTATTCCTTGGACCTTCTCATTGACGATGAATCACAGAAATCGCATCGGAATTAAATACAAAAGGCACAATGGAGCCTTAAGTACAAGAATAGAGACTCATCTTAGAGTCGGTGCTTGGAGCATTCCCTGTGAGACCAGTATTAGTTTCCGATACACAGCTGCATTTTCAATGTATTCCATGGACATTCACATTGACGATCAAACACTGAAATTACATTGGAATTAAATACAAAAGGCACAATGCCGCCTTAATTGCAAGAAGAGTGAGACTTCTTAGAGTCTGTGCTTTGATCCTTTCCTGTGAGTCCAGTATTAGTCTCCGATACACCACTGCAGGTTCAATGTATTCCTTGGACCCTCGCATTGACGATAAATAACAGAAATTGCATCGGAATTAAATACAAAAGGCACAATGCCGCCTTAAGTACAAGAATAGAGACTCTTCTTACAGTCGGTGTTTTGAGCATTCCCTTTGAGACCAGTATTAGTTTCCGATACACCACTGCAGGTTCAATGTATTCCTTGGACCTTCACATTGACGATGAAACACAGAAATCGCATCGGATTTAAATACAAAAGGCACAATGCCGCCTTAAGCACAACAATAGAGGCTCTTCTTACAGTCGGTGCTTTGAGGATTCCCTGTGAGACCAGTATTAGTTTCCGATACACCACTGCAGGTTCAATGTATTTCTTGGACATACACATTGACGATGAAATACTGAAATTACATCGGAATTAAATACAAAAGGCACAATGCCGCCTTAAGTGCTAGAAGAGTGAGACTTCTTAGAATCTGTGCCATGATCCTTTACTGTCAGACCAGTATTAGTTTCAGATACACCACTACAGGTTCAATGTATTTCTTGGACCTTCACATTGACAATGAAACACAGAAATCGCATCGGAATTAAATACAAAAGGCACAATCCCGCCTTAAGTACAAGAATAGAGACACTTCTTACAGTCGGAGCTTTGAGCATTGCCTCTGAGGGCAGTATTAGTTTCCGATACACCACTGCAGGTTCAAGGTATTTCTTGGACCTTCACATTGACTTTGAAACACAGAAATCGCATCGGAATTAAATACAAAAGGCACAAGGAAACCTTAAGTACAAGAATAGAGACTCTTCTTACAGTCGGTGCCTTGAGCATTCCCTGTGAGACCAGTATTAGTTTCTGATACACCACTGCAGGTTCAAAGTATTTCTTGGACCTTCACATTGACTATGAAACACAGAAATCGCATCGGAATTAAATACAAAAGGCACAAGGAAGACTTAAGTACAAGAATAGAGACTCTTCTTACAGTCGGCGTTTTGAGCATTTCCTGTGAGACCAGTATTAGTATCCGATACACCACTGCAGGTTCAATGTATTCCTTCGACATTCACATTGACGATGAAATACATAAATTACATCGGAATTAAATACAATAGGCACAATGCCGCCTTCAGTACAAAAATAGAGACTCTTTTTACAGTCGGTGCTTTGAGCATTCCCTGTGAGACCAGTATTAGTTTCCGATACACCACTGCAGGTTCAATGTTTTCCTTGGACGGTCACATTCACGATGAAACACAGAAATCGCATCGGGATATAATACAAAAGGCACAATGCCGCCTTAAGTACAAGTATAGAGACACTTCTTTCAGTCGGTGCTTTGAGCATTGCCTCTGAGAGCAGTATTAGTTTCCGATACACCACTGCAGGTTCAAGGTATTCCTTAGACCTTCACATTGACTATGAAACACAGAAATCGCATCGCAAATTAATACAAAAGGTACAAGGCCGCCTTAAGTACAAGAATAGAGATACTTCTTACAGTCGGTGCTTTGAGCAATCCCTGTGAGACCAGTATTAGTTTCCCATACACCACAGCAGGTTCAAAGTATTCCTTGGACCTTCACATTGACTATGAAACGCAGAAATCGCATCGGAATTAAATACAAAAGGCACAATGCCGCCTTAAGGACAAGAATAGAGACATTTCTTACAGTCGGAGCTTTGAGCATTTAACTCTGAGAGCAGTATTAGTTTCCGATACACCACTGCAGGTTCAAAGTATTTCTTGGACCTTCACATTGACTATGAAACACAGAAATCGCATCGGAATTAAATACAAAAGGCACAAGGAAGACTTAAGTACAAGAATAGAGACTCTTCTTACAGTCGGTGCTTTGAGCATTCCCTGTGAGACCAGTATTAGTCTCCGATACACCACTGCAGGTTCATAGTATTCCTTGGACGTTCACATTGAATTTGAAACACAGAAATCGCATCGGAATTAAATACAAATGGCACAATGCCGCCTTAAGTACAAGTATAGAGACACTTCTTACAGTCGGTGCTTTGAACATTTCCTCTGAGAGCAGTATTAGTTTCCGATACACCACTGCAGGTTCAAAGTATTCCTTGGACCTTCACATTGACTATGAAACACAGAAATCGCATCGGAATTAAATACAAAAGGCAGAATGCCGCCTTAAGTACAAGAATAGAGACTCTTCTTACAGTCGGTGCTTTGAGCATTCCCTGTGAGACCAGTATTAGTTTTGGATACACCACTGCAGGTCAAAGTATTCCTTGGACCTCCACATTGACGATGAAACACAGAAATCGCATCGGAATTAAATACAAAAGGCACAATTACGCCATAAGTACAAGAAAAGAGACTCTTTTACAGTCGGTACTTTTAGCATTCCCTGTGAGACCAGTATTAGTTTCCGATACACCACTGTAGTTTCAATGTATTCCTTGGACATACACATTGACGATGAGATACTGAAATTACATCGGAATTACATACAAAAGGCACAATGCCGCCTTAAGTGCTAGAAGAGTGAGACTTCTTAGTGTCTGTGCCTTGATCCTTTCCTGTGAGACCAGCATTAGTTTCCGATACACCAATGGAGCTTCAATGTATTCCTTGGACCTTCACATTGACGATCAACACAGAAATCGCATCGGAACTATATACAAAAGGCACAATTACGCATTAATTAGAAGAATAGAGACTCTTCTTACAGTCGGTGCTTTTAGCATTCCCTGTGAGACCAGTAATAGTTTCCGATACACCACTGCAGGTTCAATGTATTCCTTGGACCTTCACATTGGCGACGAAACACAGAAATCGCATCGGAATTAAATACCAAAGGTACAATGCCGCCATAAGTACAAGAATAGAGACTCTTCTTACAGTCGGTGCTTTGAGCATTCCCTGTGAGACCAGTATTACTATCCGATACACCACTGCAGGTTCAATGTATTCCATAGACCTTCACATTGTCGATGAAACACAGATATCGCATCGGAATTTAATACAAAAGGCACAATGCCGCCTTAAGTACAAGAATAGAGACACTTCTTACAGTCGCTGATTTGAGCATTCCTTCTGAGAGCAGTATTAGTTTCCGATACACCACTGCAGGTTCAAAGTATTCCTTGGACCTTCACATTGAGTATGAAACACAGAAATCGCTCGGAATTACATACAAAAGGCACAATGCCGCCTTAAGTACAATTATAGAGACTCTTCTTACAGTCGGTGCTTTGAGCATTCCCTGTGAGACCAGTATTAGTTTCCGATACACCACTGCAGGTTCAATGTATTCCTTGGACATTCACATTGACGATGAAACACAGAAATCGCATCGGAATTAAATACAAAAGGCTCAATTGCCGCCTTAATTACAAGAATAGAGACTCTTCTTACAGTCGGTGTTTTGAGCAATCCCTGTGAGACCAGGATTAGTTTCAGATACACCACTGCAGGTTCAATGTATTCCTTGGACCTTCACATTGACGATGAAACACAGGAATCTCATCGGAATTAAATACAAAAGGCACAATGCCGCCTTAGGTACAAGATTAGAGACTCTTCTTACAGTAGGTGCTTTGAACATTCCCTGTGAAACCAGTATAAGTTTCTGATACACCACTGCAGGTTCAATGTATTCCTTGGACCTTCACATTGACGATGAAACATAGAAATCACATCGGAATTAAATCCAAAAGGCACAATGCCGCCTTAAGTACAAGAATAGAGACTCTTCTTACAGTCGGTGCGCTGAGCATTCCCTGTGAGACCAGTATTAGTTTCCGATACACCACTGCAGGTTTAATGTATTCCCTGGACATACACAATGATGATGAAACATTGAAATTACATCGGAATTAAATACAAAAGGCACAATGCCGCCTTAAGTGCTAGAAGAGTGAGACTTCTTAGTGTCTGTGCCTTGATCCTTTCCTGTGAGACCAGCATTATTTTCCGATACACCACTGCAGGTTCAATGTATTCCTTGGACCTTCACATTGACGATCAAACACAGAAATCGCATCGGAACTAAATACAAAAGGCACAATTACGCATTAATTAGAAGAATAGAGACTCTTCTTACAGTCGGTGCTTTTAGCATTCCCTGTGAGACCAGTAATAGTTTCCGATACACCACTGCAGGTTCAATGTATTCCTTGGACCTTCACATTGGCGACGAAACACAGAAATCGCATCGGAATTAAATACCAAAGGTAGAATGCCGCCATAAGTACAAGAATAGAGACTCTTCTTACAGTCGGTGCTTTGAGCATTCCCTGTGAGACCAGTATTAGTTTCCGATACACCACTGCAGGTTCAATGTATTCCTTGGACCTTCACATTGGCGATGAAACACAGAAATCGCATCGGAATTAAATACAAAAGGCACAATGCCGCCTTAAGTACAAGAATAGAGACTCTTCTTACAGTCGGTGATTTAAGCATTCCCTGTGAGACCAGTATTAGTTTCCGATACACCACTGCAGGTTCAATGTATTCCTTGGACCTTCAAATTGACGATGAAACAAAGAAATCGCATCGGAATTAAATACAAAAGGCACAATGCCGCCTTAATTACAAGAATGGAGCCTCTTCTTACAGTCGGTGCTTTGAGCATTCCCTGTGAGACCAGTATTACTATCCGATACACCACTGCAGGTTCAATGTATTCCTTAGACCTTCACATTGTCGATGAAACAGAGAAATCGCATCGGAATTAAATACAAAAGGCACAATGCCGCCTTAAGTACAAGAATAGAGACACTTCTTACAGTCGCTGATTTGAGCATTCCTTCTGAGAGCAGTATTAGTTTCCGATACACCACTGCAGGTTCAAAGTATTCCTTGGACCTTCACATTGAGTATGAAACACAGAAATCGCATCGGAATTAAATACAAAAGGCACAATGCCGCCTTAAGTACAATTATAGAGACTCTTCTTACAGTCGGTGCTTTGAGCATTCCCTGTGAGACCAGTATTAGTTTCCGATACACCACTGCAGGTTCAATGTATTAATTGGACATTCACATTGACGATGAAACACAGAAATCGCATCGGAATTAAATACAAAAGGCTCAATTGCCGCCTTAATTACAAGAATAGAGACTCTTCTTACAGTCGGTGTTTTGAGCAATCCCTGTGAGACCAGTATTAGTTTCAGATACACCACTGCAGGTTCAATGTATTCCTTGGACCTTCACATTGACGATGAAACACAGGAATCTCATCGGAATTAAATACAAAAGGCACAATGCCGCCTTAGGTACAAGATTAGAGAATCTTCTTACAGTAGGTGCTTTGAACATTCCCTGTGAGACCAGTATTAGTTTCCGATACACCACTGCAGGTTCAATGTATTCCTTGGACCTTCACATTGACGATGAAACATAGAAATCGCATCGGAATTAAATCCAAAAGGCACAATGCCGCCTTAAGTACAAGAATAGAGACTCTTCTTACAGTCGGTGCGCTGAGCATTCCCTGTGAGACCAGTATTAGTTTCCGACACACCACTGCAGGTTTAATGTATTCCCTGGACATACACAATGATGATGAAACATTGAAATTACATCGGAATTAAATACAAAAGGCACAATGCCGCCTTAAGTACAAGAATAGAGACTCTTCTTGCAGTCGGTGCTTTGAGCATTCCCTGTGAGACCAGTATTAGTGTCCAATACCCCACTGCATGTTGAATGTATTCCTTGGACCTTCACATTGACGATGAAACACAGAAATCGCATCGGAATTAAATACAAAAGGCACAATGCCGCCTTAAGTTCAAGAATAGAGACACTTCTTACAGTCGGTGCTTTGAGCATTCCTTCTGAGAGTAGTATAAGTTTCCGATACACCACTGCTGGTTCAAGGTATTCCTTAGACCTTCACATTGACTATGAAACACAGAAATCGCATCGCAATTAAATACAAAAGGCACAAGGCCGCCTTAAGTACAAGAATAGATACTCTTCTTACAGTCGGTGCTTTGAGCAATCCCTGTGAGACCAGTATTAGTTTCCCATACACCACAGCAGGTTCAAAGTATTCCTTGGACCTTCACATTGACTATGAAACGCAGAAATCGCATCGGAATTAAATACAAAAGTCACAATGCCACCTTAAGTACAAGAATAGAGACTCTTCTTACAGTCGATGCTTTGAGCATTCCCTGTGAGACCAGTATTAGTTTCCGATACACCACTGCAGGTTCAATGTACTCCTTGGACATACACATTGTCGATGAAATACATAAATTACATCGGAATTAAATACAATAGGCACAATGCCGCCTTAAGTACAATAATAGAGACTCTTTTTACAGTCGGTGCTTTGAGCATTCCCTGTGAGACCAGTATTAGTTTCCGATACACCACTGCAGGTTCAATGTATTCCTTGGACGGTCACATTCACGATGAAACACAGAAATCGCATCGGGATTAAATACAAAAGGCACAATGCCGCCTTAGGTACAAGAATAGTGACACTTCTTTCAGTCGGTGCTTTGAGCATTGCCTCTGAGAGCAGTATTAGTTTCCGATACACCACTGCAGGTTCAAGGTATTCCTTAGACCTTCACAATGACTATGAAACACAGAAATCGCATCGCAATTAAATACAAAAGGCACAAGGCCGCCCTAAGTACAAGAATAGAGACTCTTCTTACAGTCGGTGCTTTGAGCAATCCCTGTGAGACCAGTATTAGTTTCCCATACACCACAGCAGGTTCAAAGTATTCCTTGGACCTTCACATTGACTATGAAACGTTGAAATCGCATCGGAATTAAATACAAAAGGCACAATGCCGCCTTAAGAGCAAGAATAGAGACACTTCTTACAGTTGGAGCTTTGAGCATTTTCCTCTGAGAGCAGTATTACTTTCCGATACACCACTGCAGGTTCAAAGTATTCCTTGGACCTTCACATTGACTATGAAACACAGAAATCGCATCGGAATTAAATACAAAAGGCACAAGGAAGACTTAAGTACAAGAATAGAGACCCTTCTTACAGTCGGTGCTTTGAGCATTCTTTGTG
The DNA here is from genome assembly GCF_023864345.2 of Schistocerca serialis cubense. Classification (NCBI taxonomy): domain Eukaryota; kingdom Metazoa; phylum Arthropoda; class Insecta; order Orthoptera; family Acrididae; genus Schistocerca; species Schistocerca serialis. The sequence goes on from NC_064641.1 coordinate 969,991,543, forward strand.
AGACCAGTATTAGTCTCCGATACACCACTGCAGGTTCATAGTATTCCTTGGACGTTCACATTGAATATGAAACACAGAAATCGCATCGGAATTAAATACAAATGGCACAATGCCGTCTTAAGTACAAGTATAGAGACACTTCTTACAGTCGGTGCTTTGAACATTTCCTCTGAGAGCAGTATTAGTTTCCGATACACCACTGCAGGTTCAAAGTATTCCTTGGACCTTCACATTGACTATGAAACACAGAAGTCGCATCGGAATTAAATACAAAAGGCAGAATGCCGCCTTAAGTACAAGAATAGAGACCCTTCTTACAGTCGGTGCTTTGAGCATTCCCTGTGAGACCAGTATTAGTTTTGGATACACCACTGCAGGTCATTGTATTCCTTGGACCTTCACATTGACGATGAAACACAGAAATCGCATTGGAATTAAATACAAAAGGCACAATTACGCCATAAGTACAAGAAAAGAGACTCTTTTACAGTCGGTGATTTAGCATTCCCTGTGAGATCAGTATTAGTTTCCGATACACCACTGTAGTTTCAATGTATTCCTTGGACATACACATTGACGATGAGATACTGAAATTACATCGGAATTAAATACAAAAGGCACAATGCCGCCTTAAGTGCTAGAAGAGTGAGACTTCTTAGTGTCTGTGCCTTGATCCTTTCCTGTGAGACCAGCATTAGTTTCCGATACACCACTGCAGGTTCAATGTATTCCTTGGACCTTCACATTGACGATGAAACACAGAAATCGCATCGGAACTAAATACAAAAGGCACAATTACGCATTAATTAGAAGAATAGAGACTCTTCTTACAGTCGGTGCTTTGAGCATTCCCTGTGAGACCAGTAATAGTTTCCGATACACCACTGCAGGTTCAATGTATTCCTTGGACCTTCACATTGGCGACGAAACACAGAAATCGCATCGGAATTAAATACCAAAGGTACAATGCCGCCATTAGTACAAGAATAGAGACTCTTCTTACAGTCGGTGCTTTGAGCATTCCCTGTGAGACCAGTATTAGTTTCCGATACACCACTGCAGGTTCAATGTATTCCTTGGACCTTCACATTGGCGATAAAACACAGAAATCGCATCGGAATTAAATACAAAAGGCACAATGCCGCCTTAAGTACAAGAATAGAGACACTTCTTACAGTCGCTGATTTGAGCATTCCTTCTGAGAGCATTATTAGTTTCCGATACACCACTGCAGGTTCAAGGTATTCCTTGGACCTTCACATTGACTATGAAACACAGAAGTCGCATCGGAAATAAATACAAAAGTCAGAAGGACGCCTTAAGTACAAGAATAGAGACTCTTTTTACAGTCAGTGCTTTGAGCAGTCCATGTGAGACCAGTATTTGTTTCCGATACACCACTGCAGGTTCAAAGTATTCCTTGGTCCTTCACATTGAGTATGAAACACAGAAATCGCATCGGAATTAAATACAAAAGGCACAATGCCGCCTTAAGTACAATTATAGAGACTCTTCTTACAGTCGGTGCTTTGAGCATTCCCTGTGAGACCAGTATTAGTTTCCGATACACCACTGCAGGTTCAATGTATTCCTTGGACCTTCACATTGACGATGAAACACAGAAATCGCATCGGAATTAAATACAAAAGGCACAATTGCCGCCTTAATTACAAGAATAGAGACTCTTCTTACAGTCGGTGTTATGAGCAATCCCTGTGAGACCAGTATTAGTTTCAGATACACCACTGCAGGTTCAATGTATTACTTGGACCTTCACATTGACGATGAAACACAGAAATCTCATCGGAATTAAATACAAAAGGCACAATGCCGCCTTAAGTACAAGATTAGAGACTCTTCTTACAGTCGGTGCTTTGAACATTCCCTGTGAGACCAGTATTAGTTTCCGATACACCACTGCAGGTTCAATGTATTCCTTCTACCTTCACATTGACGATGAAACACAGAAATCGCATCGGAATTAAATCCAAAAGGCACAATGCAGCCTTAAGTACAAGAATAGAGACTCTTCTTACAGTCGGTGCGCTGAGCATTCCCTGTGAGACCAGTATTAGTTTCCGATACACCACTGCTGGTTTAATGTATTCCCTGGACATACACAATGACGATGAAACATTGAAATTACATCGGAATTAAATACAAAAGGCACAATGCCCCCTTAATTACAAGAATAGAGACTCTTCTTGCAGTCGGTGCTTTGAGCATTCCCTGTGAGACCAGTATTAGTGTCCGATACACCACTGCAGGTTGAATGTATTCCTTGGACCTTCACATTGACGATGAAACACAGAAATCGCATCGGAATTAAATACAAAAGGCACAATGCCGCCTTAAGTACAAGAATAGAGACACTTCTTACAGTCGGTGCTTTGAGCATTCCTTCTGAGAGCAGTATAAGTTTCCGATACACCACTGCAGGTTCAAGGTATTCCTTATACCTTCACATTGACGATGAGACACAGAAATCGCATCGGAATAAAATACAAAGGGCACAATGCCGACTTAAGTACAAGAAAGGAGACTCTTCTTACGGTCGGTGCTTTGAGCGTTCCCTGTGAGACCAGTGTTAGTTTCCGATACACCACTGCAGGTTCAATTTATTGCTTGGAGCTTCACATTGACGATGAAACACAGAAATCACATCGGAATTAAATACAAAAGTCACAATGCCACCTTAAGTACAAGAATAGAGACTCTTCTTACAGTCGATGCTTTGAGCATTCCCTGTGAGACCAGTATTAGTTTCCGATACACCACTGCAGGTTCAATGTACTCCTTGGACATACACATTGTCGATGAAATACATAAATTACATCGGAATTAAATACAATAGGCACAATGCCGCCTTAAGTACAATAATAGAGACTCTTTTTACAGTCGGTGCTTTGAGCATTCCCTGTGAGACCAGTATTAGTTTCCGATACACCACTGCAGGTTCAATGTATTCCTTGGACGGTCACATTCACGATGAAACACAGAAATCGCATCGGGATTAAATACAAAAGGCACAATGCCGCCTTAGGTACAAGAATAGTGACACTTCTTTCAGTCGGTGCTTTGAGCATTGCCTCTGAGAGCAGTATTAGTTTCCGATACACCACTGCAGGTTCAAGGTATTCCTTAGACCTTCACAATGACTATGAAACACAGAAATCGCATCGCAATTAAATACAAAAGGCACAAGGCCGCCCTAAGTACAAGAATAGAGACTCTTCTTACAGTCGGTGCTTTGAGCAATCCCTGTGAGACCAGTATTAGTTTCCCATACACCACAGCAGGTTCAAAGTATTCCTTGGACCTTCACATTGACTATGAAACGTTGAAATCGCATCGGAATTAAATACAAAAGGCACAATGCCGCCTTAAGAGCAAGAATAGAGACACTTCTTACAGTCGGAGCTTTGAGCATTTTCCTCTGAGAGCAGTATTACTTTCCGATACACCACTGCAGGTTCAAAGTATTCCTTGGACCTTCACATTGACTATGAAACACAGAAATCGCATCGGAATTAAATACAAAAGGCACAAGGAAGACTTAAGTACAAGAATAGAGACTCTTCTTACAGTCGGTGCTTTGAGCATTCTTTGTGAGACCAGTATTAGTCTCCGATACACCACTGCAGGTTCATAGTATTCCTTGGACGTTCACATTGAATATGAAACACAGAAATCGCATCGGAATTAAATACAAATGGCACAATGCCGTCTTAAGTACAAGTATAGAGACACTTCTTACAGTCGGTGCTTTGAACATTTCCTCTGAGAGCAGTATTAGTTTCCGATACACCACTGCAGGTTCAAAGTATTCCTTGGACCTTCACATTGACTATGAAACACAGAAGTCGCATCGGAATTAAATACAAAAGGCAGAATGCCGCCTTAAGTACAAGAATAGAGACCCTTCTTACAGTCGGTGCTTTGAGCATTCCCTGTGAGACCAGTATTAGTTTTGGATACACCACTGCAGGTCATTGTATTCCTTGGACCTTCACATTGACGATGAAACACAGAAATCGCATTGGAATTAAATACAAAAGGCACAATTACGCCATAAGTACAAGAAAAGAGACTCTTTTACAGTCGGTGATTTAGCATTCCCTGTGAGACCAGTATTAGTTTCCGATACACCACTGTAGTTTCAATGTATTCCTTGGACATACACATTGACGATGAGATACTGAAATTACATCGGAATTAAATACAAAAGGCACAATGCCGCCTTAAGTGCTAGAAGAGTGAGACTTCTTAGTGTCTGTGCCTTGATCCTTTCCTGTGAGACCAGCATTAGTTTCCGATACACCACTGCAGGTTCAATGTATTCCTTGGACCTTCACATTGACGATGAAACACAGAAATCGCATCGGAACTAAATACAAAAGGCACAATTACGCATTAATTAGAAGAATAGAGACTCTTCTTACAGTCGGTGCTTTGAGCATTCCCTGTGAGACCAGTAATAGTTTCCGATACACCACTGCAGGTTCAATGTATTCCTTGGACCTTCACATTGGCGACGAAACACAGAAATCGCATCGGAATTAAATACCAAAGGTACAATGCCGCCATTAGTACAAGAATAGAGACTCTTCTTACAGTCGGTGCTTTGAGCATTCCCTGTGAGACCAGTATTAGTTTCCGATACACCACTGCAGGTTCAATGTATTCCTTGGACCTTCACATTGGCGATAAAACACAGAAATCGCATCGGAATTAAATACAAAAGGCACAATGCCGCCTTAAGTACAAGAATAGAGACACTTCTTACAGTCGCTGATTTGAGCATTCCTTCTGAGAGCATTATTAGTTTCCGATACACCACTGCAGGTTCAAGGTATTCCTTGGACCTTCACATTGACTATGAAACACAGAAGTCGCATCGGAAATAAATACAAAAGTCAGAAGGACGCCTTAAGTACAAGAATAGAGACTCTTTTTACAGTCAGTGCTTTGAGCAGTCCATGTGAGACCAGTATTTGTTTCCGATACACCACTGCAGGTTCAAAGTATTCCTTGGTCCTTCACATTGAGTATGAAACACAGAAATCGCATCGGAATTAAATACAAAAGGCACAATGCCGCCTTAAGTACAATTATAGAGACTCTTCTTACAGTCGGTGCTTTGAGCATTCCCTGTGAGACCAGTATTAGTTTCCGATACACCACTGCAGGTTCAATGTATTCCTTGGACCTTCACATTGACGATGAAACACAGAAATCGCATCGGAATTAAATACAAAAGGCACAATTGCCGCCTTAATTACAAGAATAGAGACTCTTCTTACAGTCGGTGTTATGAGCAATCCCTGTGAGACCAGTATTAGTTTCAGATACACCACTGCAGGTTCAATGTATTACTTGGACCTTCACATTGACGATGAAACACAGAAATCTCATCGGAATTAAATACAAAAGGCACAATGCCGCCTTAAGTACAAGATTAGAGACTCTTCTTACAGTCGGTGCTTTGAACATTCCCTGTGAGACCAGTATTAGTTTCCGATACACCACTGCAGGTTCAATGTATTCCTTCTACCTTCACATTGACGATGAAACACAGAAATCGCATCGGAATTAAATCCAAAAGGCACAATGCAGCCTTAAGTACAAGAATAGAGACTCTTCTTACAGTCGGTGCGCTGAGCATTCCCTGTGAGACCAGTATTAGTTTCCGATACACCACTGCTGGTTTAATGTATTCCCTGGACATACACAATGACGATGAAACATTGAAATTACATCGGAATTAAATACAAAAGGCACAATGCCCCCTTAATTACAAGAATAGAGACTCTTCTTGCAGTCGGTGCTTTGAGCATTCCCTGTGAGACCAGTATTAGTGTCCGATACACCACTGCAGGTTGAATGTATTCCTTGGACCTTCACATTGACGATGAAACACAGAAATCGCATCGGAATTAAATACAAAAGGCACAATGCCGCCTTAAGTACAAGAATAGAGACACTTCTTACAGTCGGTGCTTTGAGCATTCCTTCTGAGAGCAGTATAAGTTTCCGATACCCCACTGCAGGTTCAAGGTATTCCTTATACCTTCACATTGACGATGAGACACAGAAATCGCATCGGAATAAAATACAAAGGGCACAATGCCGACTTAAGTACAAGAAAGGAGACTCTTCTTACGGTCGGTGCTTTGAGCGTTCCCTGTGAGACCAGTGTTAGTTTCCGATACACCACTGCAGGTTCAATTTATTGCTTGGAGCTTCACATTGACGATGAAACACAGAAATCACATCGGAATTAAATACAAAAGGCACAATGCCGCCTTAAGTACAAGAATAGAGACTCTTCTTACAGTGGGTGCTTTGAGCATTCCCTGTGAGACCAGTATTAGTTTCCGATACACCACTGCAGGCTCAATGTATTCCTTGTACATACACAATGACGATGAAACACTGAAATTACATCGGAATTAAATACAAAAGACACAATGCCGCCTTATTGCAAGAAGAGTGAGACTTCTTAGAGTCCATTCTTTGAGCCTTTCCATTGCGACCAGTATTAGTTTCCGATACACCACTGTAGGTTCAATGTATTCCTTGGACATACACATTGACGATGGAACACTGAAATTACATCGGAATTAAATACAAAAGGCACAATGCCGCCTTAAGTGCAAGAAGAGTGAGACTTCTTAGAGTCTGTGCTTTGATCCTTTCCTGTGAGACCAGTATTAGTTCTCGATACACCACTGCACGTTCAATGTATTCCTTGGACGGTCAAATTGAATATGAAAGACAGAAATCGTATCGGAAGTAAACTCAAAAGGCACTAAGCCGCGTTAAGTATAAGAATACAGACTCTTCTTACAGTCGATGCTTTGAGCATTCCCTGTGACACCTGTATTAGTTTCCGATACACCACTGCAGGCTCAATGTATTCCTTGTACATACACAATGACGATGAAACACTGAAATTACATCGGAATTAAATACAAAAGACACAATGCCGCCTTAATGCAAGAAGAGTGAGACTTCTTAGAGTCCATTCTTTGAGCCTTTCCATTGCGACCAGTATTAGTTTCCGATACACCACTGTAGGTTCAATGTATTCCTTGGACATACACATTGACGATGGAACACTGAAATTACATCGGAATTAAATACAAAAGGCACAATGCCGCCTTAATTGCAAGAGGATTGAGACTTCAAAGAGTCAGTGCTTTGATCCTTTCCTGTGAGACCAGTATTAGTTTCCGATACACCACTGCAGGTTCAATGTATTCCTTGGACCTTCACATTGACGATGAAACACAGAAATCGCATCGGAATTAAATACAAAAGGCACAATGCCGCCTTAAGTACAAGAACACAGACTCTTCTTACAGTCTGTGATTTGAGCATTCCCTGTGAGACCAGTATTAGTTTCCGATACACCACTGCAGGTTCAATGTATTCCTTGGACCTTCACATTGGCGATGAAACACAGAAATCGCATCGGAATTAAAAACAAAAGGCACAATGCCGCCTTAAGTACAAGAATAGAGACTCTTCTTACAGTCGGTGATTTAAGCATTCCCTGTGAGACCAGTATTAGTTTTCGATACACCACAGCAGGTTCAATGTATTCCTTGGGCCTTCAAATTGACGATGAAACAAAGAAATCGCATCGGAATTAAATACAAAAGGCACAATGCCGCCTTAATTACAAGAATGGAGACTCTTCTTACAGTCGGTGCTTTGAGCATTCCCTGTGAGACCAGTATTACTATCCGATACACCACTGCAGGTTCAATGTATTCCTTAGACCTTCACATTGTCGATGAAACACAGAAATCGCATCGGAATTAAATACAAAAGGCACAATGCCGCCTTAAGTACAAGAATAGAGACACTTCTTACAGTCGCTGATTTGTGCATTCCTTCTGAGAGCAGTTTTAGTTTCCGATACACCATTGCAGGTTCAAGGTATTCCTTGGACCTTCACATTGACTATGAAACACAGAAGTCGCATCGGAATTAAATACAAAAGTCACAAGGACGCCTTTAGTACAAGAATAGAGACTCTTCTTACAGTCAGTGCTTTGAGCATACCCCGTGAGTCCAGTATTTGTTTCCGATACACCACTGCAGGTTCAAAGTATTCCTTGGACCTTCACATTGAGTATGAAACACAGAAATCGCATCGGAATTAAATACAAAAGGCACAATGCCGCCTTAAGTACAATTATAGAGACTCTTCTTACAGTCGGTGCTTTGAGCATTCCCTGTGAGACCAGTATTAGTGTCCGATACACCACTGCAGGTTGAATGTATTCCTTGGACCTTCACATTGACGATGAAACACAGAAATCGCATCGGAATTAAATACAAAAGGCACAATGCCGCCTTAAGTACAAGAATAGAGACACTTCTTACAGTCGGTGCTTTGAGCATTCCTTCTGAGAGCAGTATAAGTTTCCAATACACCACTGCAGGTTCAAGGTATTCCTTGGACCTTCACATTGACGATGAGACACAGAAATCGCATCGGAATAAAATACAAAGTTCACAATGCCGACTTAAGTACAAGAAAGGAGACTCTTCTTACGGTCGGTGCTTTGAGCGTTCCCTGTGAGACCAGTATTAGTTTCCGATACACCACTGCAGATTCAATTTATTGCTTGGAGCTTCACATTGACGATGAAACACAGAAATCACATCGGAATTAAATACAAAAGGCACAATGCCGCCTTAAGTACAAGAATAGAGACTCTTCTTACAGTGGGTGCTTTGAGCATTCCCTGTGAGACCAGTATTAGTTTCCGATACACCACTGCAGGCTCAATGTATTCCTTGTACATACACAATGACGATGAAGCACTGAAATTACATCGGAATTAAATACAAAAGACACAATGCCGCCTTAATGCAAGAAGAGTGAGACTTCTTAGAGTCCATTCTTTCAGCCTTTCCATTGCGACCAGTATTAGTTTCCGATACACCAATGTAGGTTCAATGTATTCCTTGGACATACACATTGACGATGAAACACTGAAATTACATCGGAATTAAATACAAAAGGCACAATGCCGCCTTAAGTGCAAGAAGAGTGAGACTTCTTAGAGTCTGTGCTTTGATCCTTTCCTGTGAGACCAGTATTAGTTCTCGATACACCACTGCACGTTCAATGTATTCCTTGGACGGTCAAATTGAATATGAAAGACAGAAATCGTATCGGAATTAAACTCAAAAGGCACTAAGCCGCGTTAAGTACAAGAATACAGACTCTTCTTACAGTCGATGCTTTGAGCATTCCCTGTGACACCTGTATTAGTTTCCGATACACCACTGCAGGTTCAATGTATTCCTTGGACCTTCACATTGACGATGAATCACAGAAATGGCATCGGAATTAAATACAAAAGGCACAATGGAGCCTTAAGTACAAGAATAGAGACTCATCTTAGAGTCGGTGCTTGGAGCATTCCCTGTGAGACCAGTATTAGTTTCCGATACACAGCTGCAGGTTCAATGTATTCCTTGGACATTCACATTGACGTTCAAACACTGAAATTATTTTGCAATTAAATACAAAAGGCACAATGCCGCCTTAATTGGAAGAGGAATGAGACTTCTTAGAGTCAGTGCTTTGATCATTTCCTGTGAGACCAGTATTAGTTTCCGATACACCACTGCAGTTTCAATGTATTCCTTGGACCTTCACATTGACGGTGAAACACAGAAATCGCATCGGAATTAAATACAAAAGGCACAATGCCGCCTTAAGTACAAGAACACAAACTCTTCTTACAGTCTGTGATTTGAGCATTCCCTGTGAGACCAGTATTAGTTTCCGATACACCACTGCAGGTTCAATGTATTCCTTGGACCTTCACATTGGCGATGAAACACAGAAATCGCATCGGAATTAAATACAAAAGGCACAATGCCGCCTTAAGTACAAGAATAGAGACTCTTCTTACAGTCGGTGATTTAAGCATTCCCTGTGAGACCAGTATTAGTTTTCGATACACCACTGCAGGTTCAATGTATTCCTTGGACATTCAAATTGACGATGAAACAAAGAAATCGCATCGGAATTAAATACAAAAGGCACAATGCCGCCTTAAGTACAAGAATAGAGACACTTCTTACGGTCGCTGATTTGAGCATTCCTTCTGAGAGCAGTATTAGTTTCCGATACACCATTGCAGGTTCAAGGTATTCCTTGGACCTTCACATTTACTATGAAACACAGAAGTCGCATCGGAATTAAATACAAAATTCACAAGGACGCCTTAAGTACAAGAATAGAGACTCTTCTTACAGTCAGTGCTTTGAGCATTCCCTGTGAGACCAGTATTTGTTTCCGATACACCACTGCAGGTTCAAAGTATTCCTTGGACCTTCACATTGAGTATGAAACACAGAAATCGCATCGGAATTAAATACAAAAGGCACAATGCCGCCTTAAGTACAATTATAGAGACTCTTCTTACAGTCGGTGCTTTGAGCAATCCCTGTGAGACCAGTATTAGTTTCCGATACACCACTGCAGGTTCAATGTATTCTTTGGACCTTCACATTGACGATGAAACACAGAAATCGCATCGGAATTAAATACAAAAGGCACAATTGCCGCCTTAATTACAAGAATAGAGACTCTTCTTACAGTCAGGGTTTTGAGCAATCCTTGTGAGACCAGTATTAGTTTCAGATACACCACTGCAGGTTCAATGTATTCCTTGGACCTTCACATTGACGATGAAACACAGAAATCTCATCGGAATTAAATACAAAAGGCACAATTCCGCCTTAAGTACAAGATTAGAGACTCTTCTTACAGTCGGTGCTTTTAACATTCCCTGTGAGACCAGTATTAGTTTCCGATACACCACTGCAGGTTCAATGTATTCCCTGGACATACACAATGACGATGAAACATTGAAATTACATCGGAATTAAATACAAAAGGCACAATGCTGCCTTAATGCAAGAAGAGTGAGACTTCTTGGAGTCCATTCTTTGATCCTTTCCTGTGAGACCAGTAATAGTTTCCGATACACCACTGCAGGTTCAATGTATTCCTCGGACCTTCACATTGACGATGAAACACAGAAATCGCATCGGAATTAAATACAAAAGGCACAATGCCCCCTTAATTACAAGAATAGAGACTCTTCTTGCAGTCGGTGCTTTGAGCATTCCCTGTGAGACCAGTATTAGTGTCCGTTAAACCACTGCAGGTTGAATGTATTCCTTGGACCTTCACATTGACGATGAAACACAGAAATCGCATCGGAATTAAATACAAAAGACACAATGCCGCCTTAAGTACAAGAATAGAGACACTTCTTACAGTAAGTGCTTTGAGCATTCTTTCTGAGAGCAGTATAAGTTTCCGATACACCACTGCAGGTTCAAGGTATTCCTTGGACCTTCACATTGACGATAAGGCACAGAAATCGCATCGGAATAAAATACAAAGGGCACAATGCCGACTTAAGTACAAGAATTGAGACTCTTCTTACGGTCGGTGCTTTGAGCGTTCCCTGTGAGACCAGTATTAGTTTCCGATACACCACTCCAGGTTCAATTAATTGCTTGGAGGTTCACATTGACGATGAAACACAGAAATCGCATCGGAATTAAATACAAAATGCACAATGCCGCCTTAAGTACAAGAATAGAGACTCTTCTTACAGTGGGTGCTTTGAGCATTCCCTGTGAGACCAGTATTAGTTTCCGATACACCACTGCAGGCTCAATGTATTCCTTGTACATACACAATGACGATGAAACACAGAAATTACATCGGAATTAAATACAAAAGACACAATGCCGCCTTAATGCAAGAAGAGTGAGACTTCTTAGAGTCAGTGCTTTGATCCTTTCCTGTGAGACCAGTATTAGTTTCCGATACACCACTGCAGGTTCAATGTATTCCTTGGACCTTCACATTGACGGTGAAACACAGAAATCGCATCGGAATTAAATACAAAAGGCACAAAGCCGCCTTAAGTACAAGAACACTGACTCTTCTTACAGTCTGTGATTTGAGCATTCCCTGTGAGACCAGTATTAGTTTCCGATACACCACTGCAGGTTCAATGTATTCCTTGGACCTTCACATTGGCGATGAAACACAGAAATCGCATCGGAATTAAATACAAAAGGCACAATGCCGCCTTAAGTACAAGAATAGAGACTCTTCTTACAGTCGGTGATTTAAGCATTCCCTGTGAGACCAGTATTAGTTTTCGATACACCACTGCAGGTTCATTGTATTCCTTGGACCTTCAAATTGACGATGAAACAAAGAAATCGCATCGGAATTAAATACAAAAGGCACAATGCCGCCTTAAGTACAAGAATAGAGACACTTCTTACAGTCGCTGATTTGAGCATTCCTTCTGAGAGCAGTGTTAGTTTCCGATACACCATTGCAGGTTCAAGGTATTCCTTGGACCTTCACATTGACTATGAAACACAGAAGTCGCATCGGAATTAAATACAAAAGTCACAAGGACGCCTTAAGTACAAGAATAGAGACTCTTCTTACAGTCAGTGCTTTGAGCATTCCCTGTGAGACCAGTATTTGTTTCCGATACACCACTGCAGGTTCAAAGTATTCCTTGGACCTTCACATTGAGTATGAAACACAGAAATCGCATCGGAATTAAATACAAAAGGCACAATGCCGCCTTAAGTACAATTATAGAGACTCTTCTTACAGTCGGTGCTTTGAGCATTCCCTGTGAGACCAGTATTAGTTTCCGATACACCACTGCAGGTTCAATGTATTCTTTGGACCTTCACATTGACGATGAAACACAGAAATCGCATCGGAATTAAATACAAAAGGCACAATTGCCGCCTTAATTACCAGAATAGAGACTCTTCTTACAGTCAGTGTTTTGAGCAATCCTTGTGAGACCAGTATTAGTTTCAGATACACCACTGCAGGTTCAATGTATTCCTTGGACCTTCACATTGACGATGAAACACAGAAATCTCTTCGGAATTATATACAAAAGGCACAATTCCGCCTTAAGTACAAGATTAGAGACTCTTCTTACAGTCGGTGCTTTTAACATTCCCTGTGAGACCAGTATTAGTTTCCGATACACCACTGCAGGTTCAATGTATTCCCTGGACATACCCAATGACGATGAAACATTGAAATTACATCGGAATTAAATACAAAAGACACAATGCTGCCTTAATGCAAGAAGAGTGAGACTTCTTGGAGTCCATTCTTTGATCCTTTCCTGTGAGACCAGTATTAGTTTCCGATACACCACTGCAGGTTCAATGTATTCCTCGGACCTTCACATTGACGATGAAACACAGAAATCGCATCGGAATTAAATACAAAAGGCACAATGCCCCCTTAATTACAAGAATAGAGACTCTTCTTGCAGTCGGTGCTTTGAGCATTCCCTGTGAGACCAGTATTAGTGTCCGTTAAACCACTGCAGGTTGAATGTATTCCTTAGACCTTCACATTGACGATGAAACACAGAAATCCCATCGGAATTAAATACAAAAGACACAATGCCGCCTTAAGTACAAGAATAGAGACACTTCTTACAGTAAGTGCTTTGAGCATTCTTTCTGAGAGCAGTATAAGTTTCCGATACACCACTGCAGGTTCAAGGTATTCCTTGGACCTTCACATTGACGATAAGGCACAGAAATCGCATCGGAATAAAATACAAAGGGCACAATGCCGACTTAAGTACAAGAATGGAGACTCTTCTTACGGTCGGTGCTTTGAGCGTTCCCTGTGAGACCAGTATTAGTTTCCGATACACCACTGCAGGTTCAATTAATTGCTTGGAGGTTCACATTGACGATGAAACACAGAAATCGCATCGGAATTAAATACAAAATGCACAATGCCGCCTTAAGTACAAGAATAGAGACTCTCCTTACAGTGGGTGCTTTGAGCATTCCCTGTGAGACCAGTATTAGTTTCCGATACACCACTGCAGGCTCAATGTATTCCTTGTACATACACAATGACGATGAAACACAGAAATTACATCGGAATTAAATACAAAAGACACAATGCCGCCTTAATGCAAGAAGAGTGAGACTTCTTAGAGTCCATTCTTTGAGCCTTTCCTTTGAGACTAGTATTAGTTTCCGATACACCACTGTAGGTTCAATGTATTCCTTGGACATACACATTGACGATTAAACACTGAAATTACATCGGAATTAAATACAAAAGGCACAATGCCGCCTTAAGTGCAAGAAGAGTGAGACTTCTTAGAGTCTGTGCCTTGATCCTTTCCTGTGCGACCAGTATTAGTTTCCGATACACCACTGCAGGTTCAATGTATTCCTTGGACCTTCACATTAACGATGAAACACAGAAATCGCATCGGAATTAAATACAAAAGGCACAATGCCGACTTCAGTACAAGAATAGAGACTCTTCTTACAGTTGGTGCTTTGAGCGTTCCCTGTGAGACCAGTATAAGTTTCCGATACACCACTGCAGATTCAATGTATTGCTTGGAGCTTGACATTGACGATAATACACAGAAATCGCATCGGAAATAAATACAAAAGGCACAATGCCGCCTTATGTCCAGGAGTAGAGACCCTTCTTACAGTCGGTGCTTTGAATATTCCCTGTGAGACCAGTATTAATTTCCGATAAACCACTCCAGGTTCAATGTATTCCTTGTCATACACATTGACGATGAAACACTGAACTTACATCGGAATTTAATACAAAAGGCACAATGCCGCCTTAAGTGCAAGAATAGAGACACTTCTTACAGTCGGTGCTCTGAGCATTCCCTGTGAGACCAGTATTAGTTTCCGATACACAACTGCAGGTTCAGTGTATTCCTTGGGCCTTCATATTGACGATGAAACACAGAAATCGCATCGGAATTAAATACAAAAGGCACAATGTCGCCTTAATTACAAGAATAGAGACTCTTCTTTCATTCGGTGCTCTGAGCATTCCGTGTGAAACCAGTAATAGTTTCCGATACACCACTGCAGGTCAATGTATCCCTTGGACCTTCACATTCACGACGAAACACAGAAATCGCATCGGAATTAAATACAAAAGGCACAAGGCCGCCTTAAGTACAAGAATAGGGACTCTTCTTACAGTCGGTGCTTTGAGCATTCCCTGTGAGACCAGTATTAGTTTCCGATACACCACTGCAGGTTCAAAGTACTCCTTGGACCTTCACATTGACTATGAAACACAGAAATCGCATCGGAATTAAATGCAAAATGCACAATGCCGCCTTAAGAACAAGAATAGAGACTCTTCTTACAGTCGGTGATTTGGGCATTCCCTGTGAGACCAGTATTAGTTTCCGATACACCGCTGCAGGTTCAATGTATTCCTTGGACATACAGAATGATGATTTAACACTGAAATTACATCGGAATTAACAACAAAAGACACAATGCCGCCTTAATGCAAGAAGAGTGAGACTTCTTAGAGTCCATTCTTTGATCCTTTCCTGTGAGACCAGTATTAGTTTCCGATACACCACTGCAGGTTCAATGTATTCCCTGGACATACACAATGACGATGAAACATTGAAATTACATCGGAATTAAATACAAAAGACACAATGCTGCCTTAATGCAAGAAGAGTGAGACTTCTTGGAGTCCATTCTTTGATCCTTTCCTGTGAGACCAGTATTAGTTTCCGATACACCACTGCAGGTTCAATGTATTCCTCGGACCTTCACATTGACGATGAAACACAGAAATCGCATCGGAATTAAATACAAAAGGCACAATGCCCCCTTAATTACAAGAATAGAGACTCTTCTTGCAGTCGGTGCTTTGAGCATTCCCTGTGAGACCAGTATTAGTGTCCGTTAAACCACTGCAGGTTGAATGTATTCCTTGGACCTTCACATTGACGATGAAACACAGAAATCGCATCGGAATTAAATACAAAAGACACAATGCCGCCTTAAGTACAAGAATAGAGACACTTCTTACAGTAAGTGCTTTGAGCATTCTTTCTGAGAGCAGTATAAGTTTCCGATACACCACTGCAGGTTCAAGGTATTCCTTGGACCTTCACATTGACGATAAGGCACAGAAATCGCATCGGAATAAAATACAAAGGGCACAATGCCGACTTAAGTACAAGAATGGAGACTCTTCTTACGGTCGGTGCTTTGAGCGTTCCCTGTGAGACCAGTATTAGTTTCCGATACACCACTGCAAGTTCTTGGTATTCCTTGGACCTTCACATTGACAATGAAACACAGAAATCGCATCGGAATTAAATACAAAAGACACAAGGCCGCCTTAAGTACAAGAATAGAGACTCTTCTTACAGTTGGTGCTTTGAGCATTCCATGTGAGACCAGTATTAGTTTCCGATTCACCAATGCAGGTTCAAAGTATTCCGTGCACCTTCACATTGACTATGAAACACAGAAATCGCATCGGAATTAAATACAAAAGGCACAATGCCGCGTTAAGTACAAGAATAGAGACACTTCTTACCGTCGAAGCTTTGAGCATTCCCTCTGAGAGCAGTATTAGTTTCCGATTCACCACTGCAGGTTCAAAATATACCTTGGACCTTCACATTGCCTATGAAACACAGAAATCGTATCGGAATTAAATACAAAAGGCACAAAGCCGGCTTAGGTACAAGAATAGAGACTCTTCTTACAGTTAGTGCTTTGAGCATTCCCTGTGAGACCAGTATTACTTTCCGATACACCACTGCAGGTTCAATGTATTCCTTGGACTTTCACATTCACGATGAAACACTCAAATTACATCGTAATTAAATACAAAAGGCACAATGCCGCCTTAAGTGCAAGAAGAGTGAGAATTCTTAGAGTCAGTGCCTTGATACTTTCCTGTGCGACCAGTATTAGTTTCCGATACACCACTGCAGGTTCAATGTATTCCTTGGACCTTCACATTCACGATGAAACACAGAAATCGCATCGGAATTGAATACAAAAGGCACAATGCCGACTTCAGTACAAGAATAGAGACTCTTCTTACAGTCGGTGCTTTGAGCGTTTCCTGTGAGACCAGTATAAGTTTCCGATACACCACTGCAGGTTCAATGTATTGCTTGGAGCTTCACATTGACGATAATACACAGAAATCGCATCGGAATTAAATACAAAAGGCACAATGCAGCCTTAAGTCCAGGAGTAGAGAGCTTCTTACAGTCGGTGCTTTGAATATTCCCTGTAAGACCAGTATTGATTTCCGATACACCACTGCAGGTTCAATGTATTCCTTGTCATACACATTAACGACGAAACACTGAAATTACATCGGAATTATATACAAAAGGCACAATTCCGCCTTAATTACAAGAATAGAGACTCTTCTTACATTCGGTGCTTTGAGCATTCCCTGTGAGACCACTAATAGTTTCCGATACAACGCACTGCAGGTTCAATGTATTCCTTGGGCCTTCACATTCACGATGAAACACAGAAATCGCATCGCAATTAAATACAAAAGGCACAATGCCGCCTTAAGTACAAGAATAGAGACACTTCTTACAGTCGGTGCATTTGAGCATTGCCTCTGAGAGCAGTATTAGTTTCCGATTCACCACTGCAGGTTCAAGGTATTCCTTGGACCTTCGCATTGACTATGAAACACAGAAATCGCATCGCAATTAAATACAAAAGCACAAGGGGGCCTTATGTACAAGAATTGAGACTCTTCTTACAGTCGGTGCTTTGAGCATTCCCTGTGAGACCAGTATTAGTTTCCGATACACCACTGCAGGTTCAAGGTATTCCGTGCACCTTCACATTGACTATGAAACACAGAAATCGCATCAGAATTAAATACAAAAGGCACAATGCCGCCTTAACTACAAGAATAGGGACACTTCTTACCGTCTATGCTGTGAGCATTCCCTCTGAGAGCAGTATTAGTTTCCGATTCACCACTGCAGGTTCAAAATATTCCTTGGACCTTCACATTGACTATGAAACACAGAAATCGCATCGGAATTAAATACAAAAGGCACAATGCCGGCTTAAGTACATGAATAGAGACTCTTCTTACAGTTAGTGCTTTGAGCATTCCCTGTGATACCAGTATTACTTTCCGATACACCACTGCAGGTTCAATGTATTCCTTGGACTTTCACATTCACGATGAAACAGAGAAATCGCATCGGAATTAAATACAAGAAGCACAATGCCGCGTAAAGTACAAGATCAGAGACTCTTCTACAGTCTGTGCCTTGAACACTCCCTGTGAGACCAGTATTAGTTTCCGATACACCACTGCAGGTTCAATGTACTCCTTGGACATACACATTGACGATGAAACACTCAAATTACATCGAAATTAAATACAAAAGGCACAAAGCCGCCTTAAGTGCAAGAAGTGTGAGACTTCTTAGAGTCTGTGCTTTGATCCTTTCCTGTGAGACCAGTATTAGTTTGCGATACACCACTGCAGGTTCAATGTAATCCTTGGACCTACACATTGACGATGAAACACAGAAATCAGATCGGAATTAAATACAAGAAGCACAATGCCGCGTAAAGTACAAGATCAGAGCCTTTTCTACAGTCTGTGCCTTGAACACTCCCTGTGTGACCAGTTTTAGTTTCCGATGCACCACTGCAGGCTCAATGTATTCCTTGGACCTAAAAATTGATGATGAAACACTGAAATTAAATCGGAATTAAATACAAGAGGCACAATGCCGCCTAAATTACAAGAATAGAGACTCTTCTTACAGTCGGTTCTTTGAGCATTCCCTGTGAGACCAGTATTAGTTTCCGATACACCACTGTAGGTTCAATGTATTCCTTGGACATACACATTGACGATGAAACACTGAACTTACATCGGAATTAAATACAAAAGGCACAATGCCGCCTTAAGGGCAAGAAGAGTGAGAATTCTTAGAATCAGTGCCTTGATCCTTTCCTGTGCGACCAGTATTAGTTTCCGATACACCTCTGCAGGTTCAATGTATTCCTTGGACCTTCACATTGACGATGAAACACAGAAATCGCATCGGAATTAAATACAAAAGGCACAATGCCGACTTCAGTACAAGAATAGAGACTCTTCTTACAGTCGGTGCTTTGAGCGTTCCCTGTGAGACCAGTATTAGTTTCCGATACACCACTGCAGGTTCAATGTATTGCTTGGAGCTTCACATTGACGATAATACACAGAAATCGCTTCGGAATTAAATACAAAAGGCACAATTCCGTCTTAAGTCCAGGAGTAGAGACCCTTCTTACAGTCGGTGCTTTGAATATTCCCTGTGAGACCAGTATTAATTTCCGATAAACCACTGCAGGTTTAATGTATTCCTTGTCATACACATTGACGGTGAAACACTGAAATTACATCGGAATTTAATACAAAAAGCACAATGCCGCCTTAAGTTCAAGAATAGAAACTCTTCTTACAGTCGGTGCTTTGAGCATTCCCTGTCAGACCAGTATTAGTTTCCGATACACAACTTCAGGTTCTGTGTATTCCTTGGACCTTCATATTGACGATGAAACACAGAAATCGCATCGGAATTAAATACAAAAGGCACAATGCCGCCTTAAGTACAAGAATAGAGATTCTTGTTACCGTCGGAGCTTTGAGCATTCCCTGTGAGACCAGTGTTTGTTTCCGATACACCACTGCAGGTTCAATGTATTCCTTGGACCTTCACATTAACGATGAAACACAGAAATCGCATCGGAATAATATACAAAGGGCACAATGCCGACTTAAGTACAAGAATAGAGAGTGTTCTTACTGTCGCTGCCTTGAGCGTTCCCTGTGAGACCAGTATTAGTTTCCGATACACCACTGCAGGTTCAATTTATTGCTTGGAGCTTCACATTGACGATGAAACACAGAAATCGCATCGGAATTAAATACAAAAGGCACAATGCCGCCTTAAGTACAGGAGTAGAGACCCTTCTTACAGTCGGTGCTTTGATTATTCCCTGTGAGACCAGTATTAATTTCCGATACACCACTGCAGGTTCAATGTATTCCTTGTCATACACATTAACGACGAAACACTGAAATTACATCGGAATTATATACAAAAGGCACAATTCCGCCTTAATTACAAGAATAGAGACTCTTCTTACATTCGGTGCTTTGAGCATTCCCTGTGAGACCACTAATAGTTTCCGATACAACGCACTCCAGGTTCAATGTATTCTTTGGGCCTTCACATTCACGATGAAACACAGAAATCGCATCGCAATTAAATACAAAAGGCACAATGCCGCCTTAAGTACAAGAATAGAGACACTTCTTACAGTCGGTGCTTTGGGCATTGCCTCTGAGAGCAGTATTAGTTTCCGATTCAACACTGCAGGTTCAAGGTATTCCTTGGACCTTCGCATTGACTATGAAACACAGAAATCGCATCGCAATTAAATACAAAAAGCACAAGGGGGCCTTATGTACAAGAATAGAGACTCTTCTTACAGTCGGTGCTTTGAACATTCCCTGTGAGACCAGTATTAGTTTCCGATACACCACTGCAGGTTCAAGGTATTCCTTGGACCATCACATTGACAATGAAACACAGAAATCGCATCGCAATTAAATACAAAAGGCACAAGGCTGCCTTAAGTACAAGAATAGAGACTCTTCTTACAGTTGGTGCTTTGAGTATTCCCTGTGAGACCAGTATTAGTTTCCGATACACAAATGCAGGTTCAAAGTATTCCGTGCACCTTCACATTGACTATGAAACACAGAAATCGCATCAGAATTAAATACAAAAGGCACAATGAAGCCTTAACTACAAGAATAGGGACACTTCTTACCGTCTATGCTGTGAGCATTCCCTCTGAGAGCAGTATTAGTTTCCGATTCACCACTGCAGGTTCAAAATATTCCTTGGACCTTCACATTGACTATGAAACACAGAAATCGCATCGGAATTAAATACAAAAGGCACAATGCCGGCTTAAGTACAAGAATAGAGACTCTTCTTACAGTTAGTGCTTTGAGCATTCCCTGTGATACCAGTATTACTTTCCGATACACCACTGCAGGTTCAATGTATTCCTTGGACTTTCACATTCACGATGAAACAGAGAAATCGCATCGGAATTAAATACAAGAAGCACAATGCCGCGTAAAGTACAAGATCAGAGACTCTTCTACAGTCTGTGCCTTGAACACTCCCTGTGAGACCAGTATTAGTTTCCGATACACCACTGCAGGTTCAATGTACTCCTTGGACATACACATTGACGATGAAACACTCAAATTACATCGAAATTAAATACAAAAGGCACAAAGCCGCCTTAAGTGCAAGAAGTGTGAGACTTCTTAGAGTCTGTGCTTTGATCCTTTCCTGTGAGACCAGTATTAGTTTCCGATACACCACTGCAGGTTCAATGTAATCCTTGGACCTTCACATTGACGATGAAACACAGAAATCAGATCGGAATTAAATACAAGAAGCACAATGCCGCGTAAAGTACAAGATCAGAGCCTTTTCTACAGTCTGTGCCTTGAACACTCCCTGTGTGACCAGTTTTAGTTTCCGATGCACCACTGCAGGCTCAATGTATTCCTTGGACCTAAAAATTGATGATGAAACACTGAAATTAAATCGGAATTAAATACAAGAGGCACAATGCCGCCTAAATTACAAGAATAGAGACTCTTCTTACAGTCGGTTCTTTGAGCATTCCCTGTGAGACCAGTATTAGTTTCCGATACACAACTGTAGGTTCAATGTATTCCTTGGACATACACATTGACGATGAAACACTGAACTTACATCGGAATTAAATACAAAAGGCACAATGCCGCCTTAAGGGCAAGAAGAGTGAGAATTCTTAGAATCAGTGCCTTGATCCTTTCCTGTGCGACCAGTATTAGTTTCCGATACACCACTGCAGGTTCAATGTATTCCTTGTCATACACATTAACGATGAAACACTGAAATTACATAGGAATTATATACAAAAGGCACATTTCCGCCTTAATTATAAGAATAGAGACTCCTCTTACATTCGGTGCTTTGAGCATTCCCTGTGAGACCACTAATAGTTTCCGATACAACGCACTGCAGGTTCAATGTATTCCTTGGATCTTCACATTCACGATGAAACACAGAAATCGCATCGGAATTAAATACAAAAGACACAATGCCGGCTTAAGTGCAAGAATAGAGACTCTTCTTACAGTTAGTGCTTTGAGCATTCCCTGTGATTCCAGTATTACTTTCCGATACACCACTGCATGTTCAATGTATTCCTTGGACTTTCACATTCACGATGAAACAGAGAAATCGCATCGGAATTAAATACAAGAAGCACAATGCCGCGTAAAGTACAAGATCAGAGACTCTTCTACAGTCTGTGCCTTGAACACTCCCTGTGAGACCAGTATTAGTTTGCGATACACCACTGCAGGTTCAATGTACTCCTTGGACATACACATTGACGATGAAACACTCAAATTACATCGAAATTAAATACAAAAGCACAAAGCCGCCTTAAGTGCAAGAAGTGTGGGACTTCTTAGAGTCTGTGCTTTGATCCTTTCCTGTGAGACCAGTATTAGTTTCCGATACACCACTGCAGGTTCAATGTATTTCTTGGACCTTCACATTGACGATGAAACACAGAAATCGCATCGGAATTAAATACAAGAAGCACAATGCCGCGTAAAGTACAAGAACAGAGACTCTTCTTACAGTCGGTGATTTGAGCGTTCCCTGTGAGACCAGTATTAGTTTCCGATACACCACTGCAGGTACAATGTATTGCTTGGAGCTTCACATTGACGATAATACACAGAAATCGCATCGGAATTAAATACAAAAGGCACAATGCCGCCTTAAGTACAGGAGTAGAGACCCTTCTTACACTCGGTGCTTTGATTATTCCCTGTGAGACCAGTATTAATTTCCTTTACACCACTGCAGGTTCAATGTATTCCTTGTCATACACATTAACGATGAAACACTGAAATTACATCGGAATTAAATACAAAAGGCACAATGCCGCATCAATTACAAGAATAGAGACTCCACTTACATTCGGTGCTTTGAGCATTCCCTGTGAGACCAGTAATAGTTTCCGATACAACGCACTGCAGGTTCAATGTATTGCTTGGACCTTCACATTCACGATGAAACACAGAAATCGCATCGGAATTAAATACAAGAAGCACAATGCCGCGAAAGGTACAAGATCAGAGACTCTTCTACAGTCTGTGCCTTGAACACTCCCTGTGAGACCAGTATAAGTTTCCGAAGCACCACTGCAGGTTCAATGTACTCCTTGGACATACACATTGACGATGAAACACTCAAATTACGTCGAAATTAAATACAAAAGGCACAATGCCGCCTTAAGTGAAAGAAGAGTGAGACTTCTTAGAGTCTGTTCTTTGATCCTTTCCTGTGAGACCAGTATTAGTTTCCGATACACCACTGCAGGTTCAATGTATTCCTTGGACCTTCACATTGTCGATGAAACACAGAAATCGCATCGGAATTAAATACAAAAGGCACAATGCCACCTTAAGTACAAGAATAGAGACACTTCTTACCGTCGATGCTATGAGCATTCCCTCTGAGAGCAGTTTAGTTTCCGATACACCACTGCAGTCTCAATGTATTCCTTGGACCTAAACATTGATGATGAAACACTGAAATTACATTGGAATTAAATACAAAAGGCACAATGCTGCCTTGATTACAAGAATAGAGACTCATCTTACAGTCGGTTCTTTGAGCATTCCCTGTGAGACCAGTATTAGTTTCCGATACACCACTGTAGGTTCAATGTTCCTTGGACATACACATTGACGATGAAACACTGAAATTACATCGGAATTAAATACAAAAGGCACAATGCCGCCTTAAGTGCAAGAAGAGTGAGACTTCTTAGAGTCTGTGCCATGATCCTTTCCTGTGCGACCAGTACTAGTTTCCGATACACCACTGCAGGTTCAATGTATTCCTTGGACCTTCTCATTGACGATGAAACACAGAAATCGCATCGGAATTAAATACAAAAGGCACAATGCCGACTTCAGTACAAGAATAGAGACTCTTCTTACAGTCGGTGCTTTGAGCGTTCCCTGTGAGACCAGTATTAGTTTCCGATACACCACTGCAGGTTCAATGTATTGCTTGGACCTTCACATTAACGACGAAACACAGAAATCGCATCGGAATAAAATACAAAGGGCACAATGCCGAGTTAAGTACAAGAATAGAGAGTCTTCTTACTGTCGGTGATTTGAGCGTTCCCTGTGAGAACAGTATTAGTTTCCGATACACCACTGCAGGATCAATTTATTGCTTGGAGCTTCACATTGACGATGAAACACAGAAATAGCATCGTAATTAAATACAAAAGTCACAATGCCGCCTTAAGTACAGGAGTAGAGACCCTTCTTACAGTCGGTGTTTTGATTATTCCCTGTGAGACCAGTATTAATTTCCGATACACCACTGCAAGTTCAATGTATTCCTTGTCATACACATTAACGATGAAACACTGAAATTACATCGGAATTAAATACAAAAGGCACAATGCCGCCTTAATTACAAGAATAGAGACTCTTCTTACAATCTGTGCTTTGAGCATTCCCTGTGAGACCAGTAATAGTTTCCGAAAAAACGCCCTGCAGTTTCAATGTATTCCTTGGACCATCACATTCACGGTGAAACACAGAAATCGCATCGGAATTAAATACAAAAGGCACAATGCCGCCTTAAGTACAAGAATAGAGACACTTCTTACAGTCGGTGCTTTGAGCATTGCCTCTGAGAGCAGTATTAGTTTCCGATACACCACTGCAGGTTCAAGGTATTCCTTGGACCGTCACATTGACTATGAAACACAGAAATCGCATCGGAATTAAATACAAAAGGCACAAGGCCGCCTTAAGTACAAGAATAGAGGCACTTCTTACAGTCGGTGCTTTGAGCATTCCCTGTGAGACCATTATTAGTTTCCAGTACACCACTGCAGGTTCAAAGTATTCCTTGGACCTTCACATTGACTATGAAACTCAGAAATCGCGTCGGAATTAAATACAAAAGGCACAATGCCGCCTTAAGTACAAGAATAGAGACACTTCTTACAGTCGGTGATTTGAGCATTCCCTCTGAGAGCAGTATTAGTTTCCGATACACCACTGCAGGTTCAAAGTATTCCTTGGACCTTCACATTGACTATGAAACACAGAAATCGCATTGGAATTAAATACAAAAGGCACAATGCCGGCTTAAGTACAAGAATAGAGACTCTTCTTACAGTTGGTGCTTTGAGCATTCCCTGTGAGACCTGTATTAGTTTATGATGCACCACTGCAGGTTCAATGTATTCCTTTGACCTTCACATTGACGATGAAACACAGAAATCGCATCGGAATTAAATACAAGAGGCACAATGCCGCCTTAAGTACAAGAAGAGAGACTCTTCTTACAGTCGGTGCTTTGAGCATTCCCTGTGAGACCAGTATTAGTTTCCGATATAACACCGCAGGTTCAATGAATTCCCTGGACCTTCACATTGACGATGAAACACAGAAATCGCATCGGATTAAACACAAAAGGCACAATGCCGCCTTAAGTACAAGAATAGAGACACCTCTTATCGTCGATGTTTTGAGCATTCCCTCTGAGAGCAGTATTAGTTTCCGATACACCACTGCAGGTTCAAAGTATTCCTTGGACCTTCACATTGACTATAAAACGCAGAAATCGCATCGGAATTAAATACAAAAGGCACAATGCCACCGTAAGTACAAGAATACAGACACTTCTTACAGTTGGAGCTTTGAGCATTCCCTCTGAGAGCAGTATTAGTTTCCGATACACCGCTGCAGGTTCAATATATTCCTTGGACATACACAATGACAATGAAACACTGGAATTACATAGGAATTAACAACAAAAGTCACAATGCCGCCTTAATGCAAGAAGAGTGAGACTTCTTAGAGTCCATTCTTTGATCCTTTCCTGTGAGACCAGTATTTGTTTCCGATACACCACTACAGGTTCAATGTATTCCTTGGACCTTCACATTGACGATGAAACCCAGAAATCGCATCGGATTTAAATATAAAAGGCACAATGCCGCCTTAAGTACAGGAGTAGAGACCCTTCTTACAATCGGTGCTTTGATTATTCCCTGTGAGACCAGTATTAATTTCCGATACACCACTGCAGGTTCAATGTATTCCTTGTCATACACATTGACGATGAAACACTGAAATTACATCGGAATTAAATACAAAAGGCAAAATGCCGCCTTAATTACAAGAATAGAGACTCTTCTTACATTCTGTGCATTGAGCATTCCCTGTGAGACCAGTAATAGTTTCCGATACACCACTGCAGGTCAATGTATTCCTTGGACCTTCAAATTCACGATGAAACACAGAAATCGCATCGGAATTAATTACAAAAGGCACAATGCCGCCTTAAGTACAAGAATAGAGACACTTCTTACATTCGGTGCTTTGAGCATTGCCTCAGAGAGCAGTATTAGTTTCCGATAACCCACTGCAGGTTCAAGGTATTCCTTGGGCCTTCGCATTGACTATGAATCACAGAAATCGCATCGGAATTAAATACAAAAGGCACAAGGCCGCCTTAAGTACAACAATAGAGACTCTTCTTACAGTCGGTGCTTCGAGCATTCCCTGTGAGACCAGTATTAGTTTCCGATAAACCACTGCAGGTTCAAAGTATTCCTTGGACCTTCACATTGACTATGAAACACAGAAATCGCATCGGAATTAAATACAAAAGGCACAATGCCGCCTTAAGTACAAGAATAGAGACTCTTCTTACAGTCGGTGCTTTGAGCATTCCCTGTGAGACCAGTATTAGTTTCCGATACAACAATGCAGGTTCAATGTATTCCTTGGACATACACAATGACGATGAAACACTGATATTACATCGGAATTACAAAACAAAAGACACAATGCCGCCTTAATGCAAGAAGAGTGAGACTACTTAGAGTCCATTATTTGATCCTTTCCTGTGAGACCAGTATTTGTTTCCTATACACCACTGCAGGTTCAATGTATTCCTTGGACCTTCACATTGACGATGAAACCCAGAAATCGCATCAGATTTAAATATAAAAGGCACAATGCCGCCTTAATTAAAAGTATAGAGACTCTTCTAACAGTCGGTGCTTTGAGCATTCCCTGTGAGACCAGTGTTAGTTTCCGATATAACACTACAGGTTCAATGTATTCCTTAAACCTTCACATTGACGATGAAACACAGAAATCGCATAGGAATTAAATACAAAAGCCACAATGCCGCCTTAAGTTCAAGAATACAGACACTTCTTACAATCGGTGCTTTGAGCATTCTCTCTGAGAGCAGTATTAGTTTCCGATACACCACTGCAGGTTCAAGGTATTCCTTGGACCTTCACATTGACAATGAAACACAGAAATCGAATCGGAATTAAATACAAAAGACACAAGGCCGCCTTAAGTACAAGAATAGAGACACTTCTTACACTTGGTGCTTTGAGCATTCCCTGTGAGACCAGTATTAGTTTCCGATTCACCAATGCAGGTTCAAAGTATTCCGTGCACCTTCACATTGACTATGAAACACAGAAATCGCATCGGAATTAAATACAAAAGGCACAATGCCGCATTAAGTACAAGAATAGAGACACATCTTACCGTCGATGCTTTGAGCATTCACTCTGAGAGCAGTATTACTTTCCGAACACTACTGCAGGTTCAAAATATTCCTTGGACCTTCACATTGACTATGGAACACAGAAATTGCATCGGAATTAAATACAAAAGGCACAATGCCGGCTTAAGTACAAGAATAGAGACGCTTCTTACAGTTAGTGCTTTGAGCATTCTCTATGAGACCAGTATTACTTTCCGATACACCACTGCAGGTTCAATGTATTCCTTGGACTTTCACATTGACGATGAAACACAGAAATAGCATCGGAATTAAATACAAGAAGCCCAATGCCGCGTAAAGAACAAGATCAGAGACTCTTCTACAGTCTGTGCCTTGAACACTCCCTGTGAGACCAGTATTAGTTTCCGATACACCACTGCAGGTTCCATGTACTCCTTGGACATACACATTGACGATGAAACACTCACATTACATCGAAATTAAATACAAAAGGCACAATGCCGCCTTAAGTGCAAGAAGTGTGAGACTTCTTAGAGTCTGTGCTTTGATCCTTTCCTGTGAGACCAGTATTAGTTTCCGATACACCACTGCAGGTTCAATGTATTCCTTGGACCTTCACATTGACGATGAAACACAGAAATCGCATCGGAATTAAATACAAGAATCACAATGCCGCGTAAGGTACAAGATCAGAGCCTCTTCTACAGTCTGTGCCTTGAACGCTCCCTGTGAGACCAGTATTAGTTTCCGATACACCACTGCAGGTTCAATGTATTCCTTGGACTTACACAATGACGATGAAACACTCAAATTACATCGGAATTAAATACAAAAAGCACAATGCCGCCTTAATTACAAGAATAGAGACTCTTCTTACAGTCGGTTTTTTGAGCATTCCCTGTGAGACCAGTATTAGTTTCCGATACACCACTGCAGGTTCAATGTATTCCTTGGACCTTCACATTGACGATGAAACACAGAATTCGCATCGGAATTGAATACAAAAGGCACAATGCCGACTTCAGTACAAGAATAGAGACTCTTCTTACAGTCGGTGCTTTGAATATTCCCTGTGAGACCAGTATGTGTTTCCGATACACCACTGCAGCTTCAATGTTTTCCTTGGACCTTCACATTAACGATGAAACACAGAATTCGCATCGGAATAAAATACAAAGGGCACAATGCCGACTTAAGTACAAGAATAGAGAGTCTTCTTACTGTCGCTGGTTTGAGCGTTCCCTGTGTGAACAGTATTAGTTTCCGATACACCACTGCAGGTTCAATTTATTGCTTGGAGCTTCACATTGACGATGAAACACAGAAATCGCATCGGAATTAAATACAAAAGGCACAATGCCGCCTTAAGTACAGGAGTAGAGACCCTTCTTACAGTCGGTGCTTTGATTATTCCCTGTGTGACCAGTATTAATTTCCGATACACCACTGCAGGTTCAATGTATTCCTTGTCATACACATTAACGATGAAACACTGAAATTACATCGGAATTAAATACAAAAGGCACAATGCCGCCTTAATTACAAGAATAGAGGCTCTTCTTACATTCGGTGCTTTGAGCATTCCCTGTGAGACCTGTAATAGTTTCCGATACAACGCACTGCAGGTTCAATGTATTCCTTGGACCTTCACATTCACGATGAAACACAGAAATCGCATCGGAATTAAATACAAAAGGCACAATGCCTCCTTAAGTACAAGAATAGAGAGACTTCTTACAGTCGGTGGTTTGCGCATTGCCTATGAGAGCAGTATTAGTTTCCGATACACCACTGCAGGTTCAAGGTATTCCTTGGACCTTCGCATTGACTATGAAACACAGACATCGCATCGGAATTAAATACAAAAGGCACAAGGGGGCCTTAAGTACAAGAATTGAGACTCTTCTTACATTCGGTGCTTTGAGCATTCCCTATGAGACCAGTATTACTTTCCGATACACCACTGCAGGTTCAATGTATTCCTTGGACATACACATTGACGATGAAACACTCAAATTACATCGAAATTAAATCCAAAAGGCAAAATGCCGCCTTAAGTGCAAGAAGAGTGAGACTTCTTAGAGTCTGTTCTTTGATCCTTTCCTGTGAGACCAGTATTAGTTTCCGATACACCACTGCAGGTTCAATGTATTCCTTGGACCTTCACATTGACGATGTAACACAGAAATCGCATCGGAAATAAATACAAGAAGCACAATGCCGCGTAAAGTACAAGATCAGAGAGTCTTCTACAGTCTGTGCCTTGAACACTCCCTGTGAGACCAGTATTAGTTTCCGATACACAACTGCAGGTTCAATGTATTCCTTGGACATACACATTGACGATGAAACACTCAAATTACATCGGATTTAAATATAAAAGGCACAATGCCGCCTTAGGTGCCAGAAGAGTGAGACTTCTTAGTGTCTGTGCTTTGATCGTTTCCTGTGAGACCAGTATTAGTTTCCGATACACCACTGCAGGTTCAATGTATTTCTTGGACCTTCACATTGACGATGTAACACAGAAATCGCATCGGAAATAAATACAAGAAGCACAATGCCGCGTAAAGTGGAAGATCAGAGCCTCTTCTACAGTCTGTGCCTTGAACACTCTTTGTGTGACCAGTATTAGTTTCCGATGCACTACTGCAGGCTCAATGTATTCCTTGGACATACACATTGACGATGAAACACTAAAATTACATCGGAATTAAATACAAAAGGCACAATGCCGCCTTAAGTGCAAGAAGAGTGAGACTTCTTAGAGTCTGTGCCTTGATCCTTTCCTGTGCGACCAGTATTAGTTTCCGTTACACCACTGCAGGTTCAATGTATTCCTTGGACCTTCACATTGACGATGAAACACAGAAATCGCATCGGAATTATATACAAAAGGCACAATGCCGACTTCAGTACAAGAATAGAGACTCTTCTTACAGTCGGTGCTTTGAGCCCTCCCAGTGAGAACAGTATTAGTTTCCGATACACCACTGCAGGTTCAATGTATTGCTTGGAGCTTCACATTGACGATAATACACAGAAATCGCATCGGAATTAAATAGAAAAGGCACAATGCCGCCTTAAGTGCAGGAGTAGAGACCCTTCTTACAGTCGGTGCATTGAATATTCCCTGTGAGACCAGTATTAATTTCCGATAAACCACTGCAGGTCCAATGTATTCCTAGTCAAACACATTGACGATGAAACACTGAAATTACATCGGAATTTAATACAAAAGGCACAAAGCCGCCGTAAGTGCAAGAATGGAGACTCTTCTTACAGTCGGTGCTTTGAGCATTCCCTGTGAGACCAGTATTAGTTTCCAATACACAACTGCAGGTTCAGTGTATTCCTTGGACCTTCATATTGACGATGAAACACAGAAATCGCATCGAAATTAAATACAAAAGGCACAATGCCGCCTTAAGTACAAGAATAGAGATTCTTGTTACTGTCGGAGCTTTGTGCATTCCCTGTGAGACCAGTATTTGTTTCCGATACACCACTGCAGGTTCAATGTATTCCTTGAACCTTCACATTAACGATGAAACACAGAAATCGCATCGGAATAAGATACAAAGGTCACAATGCCGCCTTAAGTACAAGAATAGTGACACTTCTTACAGTCGGTGCTTTGAGCATTGCCTCTGAGAGCAGTATTAGTTTCCGATACACCACTGCAGGTTCATTGTATTCCTTGGACCTTCACATTGACGATGAAACCCAGAAATCGCATCGGATTTAAATATAAAAGGCACAATGCCGCCTTAATTACAAGAATAGAAACTCTTCTAACAGTCGGTGCTTTGAGCATTCCCTGTGAGACCAGTATTAGTTTCCGATATAACACTGCAGGTTCAATGTATTCCTTCGACCTTCACATTGACGATGAAACACAGAAATCGCATCGGATTAAACACAAAAGGCACAATGCCGCCTTAAGTACAAGAATAGAGACACTTCTTACAGTCGGTGCTTTGAGCATTCCCTCTGAGAGCAGTATTAGTTTCCGATACACCAGTGCAGGTTCAAGGTATTCCTTGGACCTTCACATTGACTATGAAACACAGAAATCACATCGGAATTAAATATAAAAGACACAAGGCCGCCATAAGTACTAGAATAGAGACTCTTCTTACAGTTGGTGCTTTGAGCATTCCCTGTGAGACCAGTATTAGTGACCGATACACCAATGCAGGTTCAAAGTATTCCGTGCACCTTCACATTGACTATGAAACAAAGAAATCGCATCGGAATTAAGTACAAAAGGCACAATGCCGCCTTAAGTACAAGAATAGAGACACTTCTTATCGTCGATGTTTGAGCATTTCCTCTGAGAGCAGTATTAGTTTCCGATACACCACTGCAGGTTCAAAGTATTCCTTGGACCTTCACATTGACTATAAATCCCAGAAATCGCATCGGAATTAAATACAAAAGGCACAATGCCGCCGTAAGTACAAGAATAGAGACACTTCTTACAGTTGGAGTTTTGAGCATTCCCTCTGAGAGCAGTATTAGTTTCCGATACACCACTGCAGGTTCAAAGTATTCCTTGAACCATCACATTGAATATGAAACACAGAAATCGCATCGGAATTAAATACAAAAGGCACAATGCCGCCTTAAGTACAAGAATAGAGACTCTTCTTACAGTCGGTGATTTGAGCATTCCCTGTGAGACCAGTATTAGTTTCCGATACACCGCCGCAGGTTCAATGTATTCCTTGGACCTTCACATTGACTATGAAGCACAGAAATCGCATCGGAATTAAATACAAAAGGCACAATGCCGCCTTAAGTACAAGAATAGAGACTCTTCTTACAGTCGGTGTCTTGAGCATTTCCTGTGAGACCAGTATTAGTTTCCGATACACCACTGCAGGTTCAATGTATTCCTTGGACTTTCACATTGACGATGAAACACAGAAATCGCATCGGAATTAAATACAAAAGGCACAATGCCGCCTTAAGTCCAGGAGAAGACACCCTTCTTACAGTCGGTGCTTTGAATATTCCCAGTGAGACCAGTATTAATTTCCGATAAACCACTGCAGGTTCAATGTATTCCTTGTCATACACATTAGCGATGAAACACTGAAATTACATCGGAATTAAATACAAAAGGCACAATGCCGCCTTAAGTGCAATAATAGAGACACTTCTTACAGTCGGTGCTTTGAGCATTCCCTGTGAGACCAGTATTAGTTGCCGATACACAACTGCAGGTTCAGTGTATTCCTTGGACCTTCATATTGACGATGAAACACAGAAATCGCATCGGAATTAAATACAAAAGGCACAATGTCGCCTTAAGTACAAGAATAGAGATTCTTGTTACTGTCGGAGCTTTGAGCATTACCTGTGAGACCAGTATTTGTTTTCGATACACCACTGCAGGTTCAATGTATTCCTTGGACCTTCACATTAACGATGAAACACAGAAATCGCATCGGAATAAAATACAAAGGTCACAATGCCGACTTAAGTACAACAATAGAGAGTCTTCTTACTGTCGGTGCTTTGAGCGTTCCCTGTGAGACCAGTATAGGTTTCCGATACACCACTGCAGGTTCAATTTATTGCTTGGAGCTTCACATTGACGATGAAACACAGAAATCGCATCGGAATTAAATACAAAAGGCAAGGCAAAAACCGACTTAAGTACTGGAGTAGAGACCCTTCTTACAGTCGGTGCTTTGATTACTCCCTGTGAGACCAGTATTAATTTCCGATACACCACTGCAGGTTCAATGTATTCCTTGTCATACACATTAACGATGAAACACTGAAATTACATCGGAATTAAATACAAAAGGCACAATGCCGCCTTAATTACAAGAATAGAGACTCCTCTTACATTCGGTGCTTTGGGCATTCCCTGTGAGACCAGTAATAGTTTCCGGTACAACGCACTGCAGGGTCAATGTATTCCTTGGACCATCACATTCACGATGAAACACAGAAATCGCATCGGAATTAAATACAAAAGGCACAATGCCGCCTTTAAGTACAAGAATAGTGACACTTCTTACAGTCGGTGCTTTGAGCATTGCCTCTGAGAGCAGTATTAGTTTGCGATACACCACTGCTGGTTCAAGGTATTCCTTGGAACGTCGCATTGACTATGAAACACAGAAATCGCATCGGAATTAAAAAAAAAGGCACAAGGCCGAATTAAGTACAAGAATAGAGACACTTCTTACAGTCGGTGCTTTGAGCATAACCTGTGAGACCATTATTAGTTCCCGATACACCACTGCAGGTTCAAAGTATTACTTGGACCTTCACATTGACTATGAAACACAGAAATCGCATCGGAATTAAATACAAAAGGCACAATGCCGAATTAAGTACAAGAATAGAGACACTTCTTACAGTCGGTGCTTTGAGCATTCCCTCTGAGAGCAGTATTAGTTTCCGATACACCGCTGCAGGTTCAATGTATTCCTTGGACATACACAATGACGATGAAACACTGAAATTACATCGGAATTAACTACAAAAGACACAATGCCGCCTTAATGCAAGAAGAGTGAGACTTCTTAGAGTCCATTCTTTGATCCTTTCCTGTGAGACCAGTATTTGTTTCCGATACACCACTGCAGGTTCATTGTATTCCTTGGACCTTCACATTGACGATGAAACCCAGAAATCGCATCGGATTTAAATATAAAAGGCACAATGCCGCCTTAATTACAAGAATAGAAACTCTTCTAACAGTCGGTGCTTTGAGCATTCCCTGTGAGACCAGTATTAGTTTCCGATATAACACTGCAGGTTCAATGTACTCCTTGGACCTTCACAT
This sequence comes from Schistocerca serialis cubense, assembly GCF_023864345.2. Taxonomy (NCBI): domain Eukaryota; kingdom Metazoa; phylum Arthropoda; class Insecta; order Orthoptera; family Acrididae; genus Schistocerca; species Schistocerca serialis. Next base: position 970,025,977 of record NC_064641.1, read on the forward strand.
TGACAATGAAACACAGAAATCGCATCGGATTAAACACAAAAGGCACAATGCCGCCTTAAGTACAAGAATAGAGACACTTCTTACAGTCGGTGCTTTGAGCATTCCCTCTGAGAGCAGTATTAATTTCCGATACACCACTGCAGGTTCAAGGTATTCCTTGGACCTTCACATTGACTATGAAACACAGATATCACATCGGAATTAAATACAAAAGACACGAGGCCGCCATAAGTACAAGAATAGAGACTCTTCTTACAGTTGGTGCTTTGAGCATTCCCCGTGAGACCAGTATTAATGTCCGATACACCAAAGCAGGTTCAAAGTATTCCGTGCACCTTCACATTGACTATGAAACAAAGAAATCGCATCGGAATTAAGTACAAAAGGCACAATGCCGCCTTAAGTACAAGAATAGAGACACTTCTTATCGTCGATGTTTGAGCATTCCCTCTGAGAGCAGTATTAGTTTCCGATACACCACTGCAGGTTCAAAGTATTCCTTGAACCATCACATTGAATATGAAACACAGAAATCGCATCGGAATCCAATACAAAAGGCACAATGCCGCCTTAAGTGCAAGAATAGAGACCCTTCTTACATTCGGTGCTTTGAGCATTCCCTGTGAGACGAGTAATAGTTTCCGATACACCACTGCAGGTCAATGTATTCCTTGGACCTTCACATTCACGATGAAACACAGAAATCGCATCGGAATTAAATACAAAAGGCACAATGCCGCCTTAAGTACAAGAATAGAGACACTTCTTACAGTCGGTGCTTTGAGCATTGCCTCTGAGAGCAGTATTAGGTTCCGATACACCACTGCAGGTTCAAGGTATTCCTTGGACCTTCGCATTGACTATGAAACACAGATATCGCATCGGAATTAAATAAAAAAGGCACAAGGCCGCCTTAAGTACAGGAATAGAGACTCTTCTTACAGTTGGTGCTTTGAGCATTCCCTGTGAGACCAGTATTAGTTTCCGATACACCACTGCAGGTTCAAAGTATTCCTTGGACCTTCACATTGACGATGAAACACAGAAATCGCATCGGAATTAAAAAAAAAAGGCACAATGCCGCCTTAAGTACAAGAATAGAGACTCTTCTTACAGTCGGTGCTTTGAGAATTCCCAGTGAGATAAGTATTAGTTTCCGATACACCACTGCACGTTCAATGTATTCCTTGGACATACACATTGACGATGAAATACTGATATTACATCGAAATTAAATACAAATGGCACAATGCCGTCTTAAGTGCTAGAGGAGTGAGACTTCTTAGTGTCTGTGCCTTGATCCTTTCCTGTGAGACCAGTATTAGTTTCCGATACACCACTGCAGGTTCAATGTATTCCTTGGACCTTCACATTGACGATGAAACACAGAAATCGCATCGGAACTAAATACAAAAGGCGCAATGCCGCATTAATTACAAGAATAGAGAGTCTTCTTACAGTCGGTGCTTGAGCATTCCCTGTGAGACCAGTAATAGTTTCCGATTCACCACTGCAGGTTCAAAGTATTCCTTGGACCTTCACATTGAATATGAAACACAGAAATCGCATCGGAATTAAATACAAAATGCACAATGCCGCCTTAAGTACAAGAATAGAGACTCTTCTTACAGTCGGTACTTTGAGCATTCCCTGTGAGACCAGTATTAGTTTCCGATACACTGCTGCATGTTCAATGTATTCCTTGGACCTTCATATTGACTATGAAGCACAGAATACGCATCGGAATTATATACAAAAGGCACAATGCCGCCTTAAGTACAAGAATAGAGACTCTTCTTACAGTCGGCGCTTTGAGCATTCCCTGTGAGACCAGTATTAGTTTCCGATACACTACTGCAGGTTCAAAGTATTCCTTGGACCTTCACATTGACTATGAAACAGAGAAATCCCATCGGAATTAAATGCAAACGGCACAAAGCCGCCTTAAGTACAAGAATAGAGACTCTTCTTACAGTCGTGTTTTGAGCATTTCCTGTGAGACCAGTATTAGTTTCCGATACACCACTGCAGGTTCAATGTATTCCTTGGACCTTCACATTGACGATGAAATACAGAAATCGCATCGGAATTAAATACAAAAGGCACAATGCCGAGTTAAGTACAGGAGTAGAGACCCTTCTTACAGTCGGTGCTTTGACTATTCAATGTGAGACCAGTATTAATATCCGATACACCACTGCAGGTTCAATGTATTCCTTGTCATACACATTGACGATGAAACACTGATATTACATCGGAATTAAATACAAAAATCACAATGCCGCCTTAATTACAAGAATAGAGACTCTTCTTACATTCGGTGTTTTGAGCATTCCCTGTGAGACCAGTAATAGTTTCCGATACACGACTGCAGGTCAATGTATTCCATGGACCTTCACATTCACGATGAACCACAGAAATCGCATCGGAATTAAATACAAAAGGCACAATGCCGCCTTAAGTACAAGAATAGAGACACTTCTTACAGTCGGAGCTTTGAGCATTGCCTCTGAGAGCAGTATTAGTTTCCGATACACCACTGCACGTTCAAGGTATTCCTTGGACCTTGGCATTGACTATGAAACACAGAAATCGCATCGGAATTAAATACAAAAGGCACAGGGCCGCCTTAAGTACGAGAATAGAGACTCTTCTTACAGTCGGTGCTTTGAGCATTCCCTGTGAGACCACTATTAGTTTCCGATACACCACTGCAGGTTCAAAGTATTCCTTGGACCTTCACATTGACTAAGAAACACAGAAATCGCATCGGAATTAAATACAAAAGGCACAATGCCGCCTTAAGTACAAGAATAGAGACTCTTCTTACAGTCGGTGCTTTGAGCATTCCCTGTGAGACCAGTATTAGTTTCCGAAACACCGCTGCAGGTTCAATGTATTCCTTGGACATACACAATGACGATGAAACACTGAAATTACATCGGAATTAACAACAAAAGACACAATGCCGCCTTCATGCAAGAAGAGTGAGACTTCTTAGAGTCCATTCTTTGATCCTTTCCTGTGAGACGAGTATTTGTTTCCGATACACTACTGCAGGTTCAATGTATTCCTTGGACCTTCACATTGACGATGAAACCCAGAAATCGCATCGGATTTAAATATAAAAGGCACAATGCCGCCTTAATTACAAGAATATAGACTCTTCTAACAGTCGGTGCTTTGAGCATTCCCTGTGAGACCAGTATTAGTTCCCGATATAACACTGCAGGTTCAATATAGTCCTTGGACCTTCACATTGACGTTGAAACACAGAAATCGCATCGGAATTAAGTACAAAAGGCACAATGCCGCCTTAAGTACAAGAATAGAGACACTTTTTACAGTCGGTGCTTTGAGCATTCCCTCTGAGAGCAGTATTAATTTCCGATACACCACTGCAGGTTCAATGTATTCTTTGGACCATCACATTGACGATGAGATACAGAAACCGCATCGGAATAAAATACAAAGGGCACAATGCCGACTTAAGTACAAGAATGGAGACTCTTCTTACTGTCGGAGCTTTGAGCGTTCCCTGTGAGACCAGTATTAGTTTCCGATACACCACTGCAGCTTAAATTTATTGCTTGGAGCTTCACATTGACGATGAAACACAGAAATCGCATCGGAATTAAATACAAAAGGCACAATGCCGCCTTAAGTACAGGAGTAGAGACCCTTCTTACAGTCGGTGCTTTCAATATTGCCTGTGAGACCAGTATTAATTTCCGATACACCACTGCAGGTTCAATGTATTCCTTGTCATACACATTGACGATGAAACACTGAAATTACATCGGAATTAAATACAAAAGGCGCAATGCCGTCTTAATTACAAGAATAGAGACTCTTCTTACATTCGGTGCTTTAAGCATTCCCTGTGAGACCAGTAATAGTTTCCGATACACCACTGCAGGTCAATGTATTCCTTGGACCTTCACATTCACGATGAAACACAGAAATCGCATCGGAATTAAATACAAAAAGCACATTGCCGCCTTAAGTACAAGAATAGAGACCCTTCTTACAGTCGGTGCTTTGAGCATTGCCTCTGAGAGCAGTATTAGTTTCCGATACACCACTGCAGGTTCGAGGTATTCCTTGGACCATCGCATTGACTATGAAACACAGAAATCGCATCGGAATTAAATACAAAAGGCACAAGGCCGCCTTAAGTACGAGAATAGAGACTCTTCTTAGAGTCGGTGTTTTGAGCATTCCCTGTGAGACCAGTATTAGTTTCCGATACACCACTGCAGGTTCAAAGTATTCCTTGGACCTTCACAATGACGATGAAACACAGAAATCGAATCGGAATTAAATACAAAAGGCACAATGCCGCCTTAAGTACAAGAATAGAGACTCTTCTTACAGTCGGTGCTTTGAGCAATCCCTGTGAGATAAGTATTAGTTTCCGATACACCACTGCAGGTTCAATGTATTCCTTGGACATACACATTGACGATGAAATACTGTTATTACATCGGAATTAAAAACAAAAGGCACAATGCCGCCTTAAGTGCTAGAGGAGTGAGACTTCTTAGTGTCTGTGCCTTGATCCTTTCCTGTGTGACCAGTATTAGTTTCCGATACACCACTGCAGGTTCAATGTATTCCTTGGACCTTCACATTGACGATGAAACACAGAAATCGCATCGGAACTAAATACAAAAGGCACAATGCCGCCTTAATTACAAGAATAGAGAGTCTTCTTACAGTCGGTGCTTGAGCATTCCCTGTGAGACCAGTAATAGTTTCCGATAACCCACTGCTGGTTAAAAGTTTTCCTTGGACCTTCACATCGAACATGAAACACAGAAATCGCATCGGAATTAAATACAAAATGCACAATGCCGCCTTAAGTACAAGAATAGAGACTCTTCTTACAGTCGGTGCTTTGAGCATTGCCTGTGAGACCAGTATTAGTTTCCGATACACTACTGCAGGTTCAAAGTTTTCGTTGGACCTTCACATTGACTATGAAACAGAGAAATCGAATCGGAATTAAATGCAAAAGGCACAATGCCGCCTTAAGTACAAGAATAGAGACTCTTCTTATAGTCGGTGTTTTGAGCATTTCCTGTGAGACCAGTATTAGTTTCCGATACACCACTGCATTTTCAATGTCTTCCTTGGACCTTCACATTGACGATGAAACACAGAAATCGAATCGGAATTAAATACAAAAGGCACAATGCCGCCTTATGTCCAGGAGTAGAGACCCTTCTTACAGTCGGTGCTTTGAATAATCCCTGTGAGACCAGTATTAATTTCCGATAAACCACTGCAGGTTCAATGTATTCCTTGTCATACACATTGAGGATGAAACACTGAAATTACATCGGAATTTAATACAAAAGGCACAATGCCGCTTTAAGTGCAAGAATAGAGACTCTTCTTACAGTCGGTGCTTTGAGCATTCCCTGTGAGACCAGTATTAGTTTCCGATACACAACTGCAGGTTCAGTGTATTCCTTGGACCTTCATATTGACGATGAAACACAGAAATTGGATCGGAATTAAATACAAAAGGCACAATGCAGCCTTAAGTACAAGAATAGAGATTCTTGTTACTGTCTGTGTTTGAGCATTCCCTATGAGACCAGTATTTGCTTCCGATATACACTGCAGGTTCAATGTATTCCTTGGACCTTCAAATTGACGATGAGATACAGAAATCGCATCGGAATTAAATACAAAAGGCACAATGCCGCCTTAAGTACAGGAGTAGAGACCCTTCTTACAGTCGGTGCTTTGATTATTCACTGTGAGACCAGTATTAATTTCCGATACACCACTGCAGGTTCAATGTATTCCTTGTCATACACATTAACGATGAAACACTGAAATTACATCGGAATTAAAATCAAAAGGCACAATGCCGCCTTAAGTACAAGAATAGAGACTCTTCCTACAGTCGGTGTTTTGAGCATTCCCTGTGAGACCAGTAATAGTTTCCGATACACCACTGCAGGTCAATGTATTCCATGGACCTTCACATTCACGATGAAACACAGAAATCGCATCGGAATTAAATACAAAAGGCACAATGCCACCTTAAGTACAAGAATAGAGACTCTTCTTACAGTCGGTGCTTTGAGCATTCCCTGTGAGACCAGTATTAGTTTCCGATACACCGCTGCAGGTTCAATGTATTCCTTGGACCTTCACATTGACTATGAAACACTGCATACGCATCGGAATTAAATACAAATGGCACAATGCCGCCTTAAGTACAGGAGTAGAGACCCTTCTTACAGTCGGTGCTTTGATTATTCACTGTGAGACCAGTATTAATTTCCGATACACCACTGCAGGTTCAATGTATTCCTTGGTTCTGGACATTCACGATGAAACACAGAAATCGCATCGGAATTAAATACAAAAGGCACAACGCCGACTTCAGTACAAGAATAGAGACTCTTCTTACAGTCGGTGCTTTGAGCGTTCCCTATGAGACCAGTATTAGTTTCCGATACACCACTGCAGATTCATAGTATTGCTTGGAGCTTCACATTGACGATAATACACAGAAATCGCATCGGAATTAAATACAAAAGGCACAATGCCGCCTTAAGTCCAGTAGTAGAGACCCTTCTTACAGTCGGTGCTTTGATTATTCACTGTGAGACCAGTATTAATTTCCGATAAACCACTGCAGGTTCAATGTATTCCTTGTCATACTTATTGACGATGAAACTCTGAAATTACATCGGAAATTAATACAAAAGGCACAATGCCGCTTTAAGTGCAAGAATAGAGACTCTTCTTACAGTCGGTGTTTTGAGCATTCTCTGTGAGACCAGTATTAGTTTCCGATACACAACTGCAGGTTCAGTGTATTCCTTGGACCTTCATATTGACGATGAAACACAGAAATCGCATCGGAATTAAATACAAAAGGCACAATGCCGCCTTAAGTACAGGAGTAGAGACCCTTCTTACAGTCGGTGATTTTGAGTATTCACTGTGAGACCAGTATTAATTTCCGATACACCACTGCAGGTTCAATGTATTCCTTGTCATACACATTAACGATGAAACACTGAAATTACATCGGAATTAAATACAAAAGGCACAATGCCGCCTTAATTACAAGAATAGAGATTCTTGTTACTGTCGGTGTTTGAGCATTCCCTGTGAGACCAGTATTTGTTTCCGATTCACCACTGCAGGTTCAATGTATTCCTTGGACCTTCAAATTGACGATGAGACACAGAAATCGCATCCGAATAAATTACAAAGGGCACAATGCCGACTTAAGTACAAGAATGGAGACTCTTCTTAGTGTCGGTGCTTTGAGCGTTCCCTGTGAGACCAGTATTAGTTTCCGATACACCACTGCAGGTTCTATTTATTGCTTGGAGCTTCACATTGACGATGAAACACAGAAATGGCATCGGAATTAAATACAATTGGCACAATGCCGCCTTAAGTACAAGAATAGAGACTCTTCTTACAGTCGGTGCTTTGAGCATTCCCTGTGAGACCAGTATTAGTTTCCGATACACTACTGCCGGTTCAAACATTTCCTTGGACCTTCACATTGACTATGAAACAGAGAAATCGCATCGGAATTAAATGCAAAAGGCACAAAGCCGCCTTAAGTACAACAATAGAGACTCTTCTTACAGTCGGTGCTTTGAGCATTCCCTTCGAGACCAGTATTAGATTCCGATACACCGCTGCAGGTTCAATGTATTCCTTGGACCTTCACATTGACTATGAAACACTGAATATGCATCGGAATTAAATTCAAAAGGCACAATGCCGCCTTAAGTACAAGAATAGAGACTCTTCTTACAGTCGGTGCTTTGAGCATTCCCTGTGAGACCAGTATTAGTTTCCGATACACTACTGCAGGTTCAAAGTTTTCCTTGGACCTTCACATTGACTATGAAACAGAGAAATCGCATCGGAATTAAATGCAAAAGGCAGAAAGCCGCCTTAAGTACAAGAATAGAGACTCTTCTTACAGTCGGTGTTTTGAGCATTTCCTGTGAGACCAGTATTAGTTTCCGATACACCACTGCAGGTTCAATGTATTCCTTGGACCTTCACATTGACGATGAAACACCGAAATCGCATAGGAATTAAATACAAAAGGCACAATGCCGCCTTAAGTCCAGCAGTAGAGACCCTTCTTACAGTCGGTGCTTTGAATATTCCCTGTGAGACCAGTATTAATTTCCGATAAACCACTGCAGGTTCAATGTATTCCTTGTCATACACATTGACGATGAAACACTGAAATTACATCGGAATTTAATACAAAAGGCACAATGCCGCTTTAAGTGCAAGAATAGAGACTCTTCTTACAGTCGGTGCTTTGAGCATTCTCTGTGCGACCAGTATTAGTTTCCGATACACAACTGAAGGTTCAGTGTATTCCTTGGACCTTCATATTGACGATGAAACACAGAAATCGCATCGGAATTAATACAAAAGGCACAATGCCGCCTTAAGTACAGGAGTAGAGACCCTTCTTACAGTCGGTGTTTTTGATTATTCACTGTGAGACCAGTATTAATTTCCGATACACCACTGCAGGTTCAATGTATTCCTTGTCATACACATTAACGATGAAACACTGAAATTACATCGGAATTAAATACAAAAGGCACAATGCCGCCTTAATTACAAGAATAGAGATTCTTGTTACTGTCGGTGTTTGAGCATTCCCTGTGAGACCAGTATTTGTTTCCGATACACCACTGCAGGTTCAATGCATTCCTTGGACCTTCAAATTGACGATGAGACACAGAAATCGCATCCGAATAAAATACAAAGGGCACAATGCCGACTTAAGTACAAGAATGGAGACTCTTCTTACTGTCGGTGCTTTGAGCGTTCCCTGTGAGACCAGTATTAGTTTCCGATACACTACTGCCGGTTCAAACATTTAATTGGACCTTCACATTGACTATGAAACAGAGAAATCGCATCGGAATTAAATGCAAAAGGCACAAAGCCGCCTTAAGTACAACAATAGAGACTCTTCTTACAGTCGGTGCTTTGAGCATTCCCTGTGAGACCAGTATTAGTTTCAGATACACCGCTGCAGGTTCAATGTAGTCCTTGGACCTTCACATTGACTATGAAACACTGAATACGCATCGCAATTAAATTCAAAAGGCACAATGCCGCCTTAAGTAAAAGAATAGAGACTCTTCTTACAGTCGGTGCTTTGAGCATTCCCTGTGAGACCAGTATTACTTTCCGATACACTACTGCAGGTTCAAAGTTTTCCTTGGACCTTCACATTGACTATGAAACAGAGAAATCGCATCGGAATTAAATGCAAAAGGCACAAAGCCGCCTTAAGTACAAGAATAGAGACTCATCAACAGTCGGTGTTTTGAGCATTTCCTGTGAGACCAGTATTAGTTTCCGATACACCACTGCAGGTTCAATGTATTCCTTGGACCTTCACATTGACGATGAAACACAGAAATCGCATCGGAATTAAATACAAAAGGCACAATGCCGCCTTAAGTCCAGGAGTAGAGACCCTTCTTACAGTCGGTGCTTTGAATATTCCCTGTGAGACCAGTATTAATTTCCGATAAACCACTGCAGGTTCAATGTATTCCTTGTCATACACATTGACGATGAAACACTGAAATTACATCGGAATTTAATACAAAAGGCACAATGCCGCTTTAAGTGCAAGAATAGAGACTCTTCTTACAGTCGGTGCTTTGAGCATTCCCTGTGAGACCAGTATTAGTTTCCGATACACAACTGCAGGTTCAGTGTATTCCTTGGACCTTCATATTGACGATGAAACACAGAAATCGCATCGGAATTAAATACAAATGGCACAATGCAGCCTTAAGTACAAGAATAGAGATTCTTGTTACTGTCGGTGTTTGAGCATTCCCTGTGAGACCAGTATTTGTTTCCGATTCACCACTGCAGGTTCAATGTATTCCTTGGACCTTCAAATTGACGATGAGACACAGAAATCGCATCGGAATAAAATACAAAGGGCACAATGCCGACTTAAGTACAAGAATGGAGACTCTTCTTACTGTCGGTGCTTTGAGCGTTCCCTGTGAGACCAGTATTAGTTTCCGATACACCACTGCAGGTTCAATTTATTGCTTGGAGCTTCACGTTGACGATGAAACACAGAAACGGCATCGGAATTAAATACAATTGGCACAATGCCGCCTTAAGTACAGGAGTAGAGACCCTTCTTACAGTCGCTGCTTTGATTATTCCCTGTGAGACAAGTATTAATTTCCGATACACCACTGCAGGTTCAATGTATTCCTTGTCATACACATTGACTATCAAACACTGATATTACATCGGAATTAAATACAAAAATCACAATGCCGCCTTAATTACAAGAATAGAGACTCTTCTTACATTCGGTGTTTTGAGCATTCCCTGTGAGACCAGTAATAGTTTCCGATACACCACTGATGATCAATGTATTCCATGGACCTTCACATTCACGATGAAACACAGAAATCGCATCGGAATTAAATACAAAAGGCACAATGACGCCTTAAGTACAAAAATAGAGACACTTCTTACAGTCGGTGCTTTGAGCATTGCCTCTGAGAGCAGTATTAGTTTCCGATACACCACTGCAGGTTCAAGGTATTCCTTGGACCTTCGCATTGACTATGAAACACAGAAATCGCATCGGAATTAAATACAAAAGCCATAAGGCCGCCTTAAGTACATGAATAGAGACTCTTCTTACAGTGGGTGCTTTGAGCATTCCCTGTGAGACCAGTATTAGTTTCCGATACACCACTGCAGGTTCAAAGTATTCCTTGGACCTTCACATTGACGATGAAACACAGAAACCGAATCGGAATTAAATACAAAACGCACAATGCCGCCTTGGACGTACACATTGACGATGAAATGCTGATATTACATCGGAATTAAATACAAAAGGCACAATGCCGCATTAAGTGCTAGAGGAGTGAGACTTCTTAGTGTCTGTGCCTAGATCCTTTCCTGTGAGACCAGTATTAGTTCCCGATACACCACTGCAGGTTCAATGTATTCCTTGGACCTTCACATTGAAGACGAAACGCAGAAATCGCATCGGAACTAAATACAAAAGACACAATGCCGCCTTAATTACAAGAATAGAGAGTCTTCTTACAGTCGGTGCTTGAGCATTCCCTGTGAGACCTGTAATAGTTTCCGATACACCACTGCAGGTTCAAAGTATTCCTTGGACCTTCACATTGAATATGAAACACAGAAATCGCATCGGAATTAAATACAAAATGCACAATGCCGCCTTAAGTACAAGAATAGAGACTCTTCTAACAGTCGGTGCTTTGAGCATTCCCTGTGAGACCAGTATTAGTTTCCGATACACCGCTGCAGGTTCAATGTATTCCTTGGTCCTTCACATTCACGATGAAACACAGAAATCGCATCGGAATTAAATACAAAAGGCACAATGCCGACTTCAGTGCAAGAATAGAGACTCTTCTTACAGTCGGTGCTTTGAGCATTCTCCGTGAGACCAGTATTAGTTTCCGATACACAACTGCAGGTTCAGTGTATTCCTTGGACCTTCATATTGACGATGAAACACAGAAATCGCATCGGAATTAAATACAAAAGGCACAATGCCGCCTTAAGTACAGGAGTAGAGACCCTTCTTACAGTCCGTACTTTGATTATTCACTGTGAGACCAGTATTAATTTCCGATACACCACTGCAGGTTCAATGTATTCCTTGGCATACACATTAACGATGAAACACTGAAATTACATCGGAATTAAATACAAAAGGCACAATGCCGCCTTAATTACAAGAATAGAGATTCTTGTTACTGTCGGTGTTTGAGCATTCCCTGTGAGACCTGTATTTGTTTGCGATACACCACTGCAGGTTCAATGTATTCCTTGGACCTTCAAATTGACGATGAGACACAGAAATCGCATCGGAATAAAATACAAAGGGCACAATGCCGACTTAAGTACAAGAATGGAGACTCTTCTTACTGTCGGTGCTTTGAGCGTTCCATGTGAGACCAGTATTAGTTTCCGATTCACCACTGCGGGTTCAATTTATTGCTTGGAGCTTCACATTGACGATGAAAGACAGAAATGGCATCGGAATTAAATACAATTGGCACAATGCCGCCTTAAGTACAAGAGTAGAGACCCCTCTTACAGTCGGTGCTTTGATTATTCTCTGTGAGACCAGTATTAATTTCCGATACACCACTGCAGGTTCAATGTATTCCTTGTCATACACATTGACCATGAAACACTGAAATTACATCGGAATTAAATACAAAAATCACAATGCCGCCTTAATTACAAGAATAGAGACTCTTCTTACATTCGGTGCTATGAGCATTCCCTGTGAGACCAGTAATAGTTTCCGATACACCACTGCAGGTCAATGTATTCCTTGGACCTTCACATTCACGATGAAACACAGAAATCGCATCGGAATTAAATACAAAAGGCACAATGCCTCCTTAAGTAGAAGAATAGAGACAGTTCTTACAGTCGGTGCTTTGAGCATTGCCTCTAAGAGCAGTATTAGTTTCCGATACACCACTGCAGGTTCAAGGTATTCCTTGGACCTTCGCATTGACTATGAAACACAGAAATCGCATCGGAATTAAATACATAAGGCACAAGGCCGCCTTAAGTACAAGAATAGAGACTATTCTAGCAGTCGGTGCTTTGAGCATTCCCTGTGAGACCTGTATTAGTTTCCGATACACCGCTGCAGGTTCAATGTATTCCTTGGACCTTCACATTGACTATGAAACACTGAATACGCATCGGAATTAAATACAAAAGGCAAAATGCCGCCTTAAGTACAAGAATAGAGACTCTTCTTACAGTCGGTGCTTTGAGCATTCCCTGTGAGACCAGTATTAGTTTCCGATACACTACTGCAGGTTCAAAGTTTTCCTTGGACCTTCACATTGACTATGAAACAGAGAAATCGCATCGGAATTAAATGCAAAAGGCACAAAGCCGCCTTAAGTACAAGAATAGAGACTCTTCTTACAGTCGGTGCTTTGAGTATTACCTGTGAGACCAGTATTAGTTTCCGATACACCACTGCAGGTTCAATGTATTCCTTGGACCTTCACATTGACGATGAAACACAGAAATCGCATCGGAATTTAATACAAAAGGGACAATGCCGCCTTAAGTCCAGGAGTTGAGACCCTTCTTACAGTCGGAGCTTTGAATATTCCCTGTGAGACCAGTATTAATTTCCGATAAACCACTGCAGGTTCAATGTATTCCTTGTCATACACATTGACGATGAAACACTGAAATTACATCGGAATTTAATACAAAAGGCACAATGCCGCTTTAAGTGCAAGAATAGAGACTCTTCTTACAGTCGGTGCATTGAGCATTCCCTCTGAGAGCAGTATTAGTTTCCGATACACCACTGCAGGTTCAATGTATTCCTTGGAACGTCACATTGACGATGAGACACAGAAATCGCATCGGAATAAAATACAAAGGGCACAATGCCGACTTAAGTACAAGAATGGAGACTCTTCTTACTGTCGGTGCTTTGAGCTTTCCCTGTGAGACCAGTATTAGTTTCCGATACACCACTGCAGGTTCAATTTATTGCTTGGAGCTTCACATTGACGATGAAACACAGAAATGGCATCGGAATTAAATACAATTGGCACAATGCCGCTTTAAGTACAGGAGTAGAGACCCTTCTTACAGTCGGTGCTTTGATTATTCCCTGTGAGACCAGTATTAATTTCCGATACACCACTGCAGGTTCAATGTATTCCCTGTCATACACATTGACGATGAAACACTGAAATTACATCGGAATTAAATACACAAGGCACAATGCCGTCTTAATTACAAGAATAGAGACCCTTCTTAGAGTCGGTGCTTTGAGCATTCCCTGTGAGATAAGTATTAGTTTCCGATACACCACTGCAGGTTCAATGTATTCCTTGGACCGTCACATTGACGATGAGACACAGAAATCGCATCGGAATAAAATACAAAGGGCACAATGCCGACTTAAGTACAAGAATGGAGACTCTTCTTACTGTCGGTGGTTTGAGCGTTCCCTGTGAGACCAGTATTAGTTTCCGATACACCACTGCAGGTTCAATTTATTGCTTGGTGCTTCACATTGACGATGAAACACAGAAATCGCACTGGAATTAAATACAAAAGGCACAATGCCACCTTAAGTACAGGAGTAGAGACCCTTCTTACAGTCGGTGCTTTGATTATTCCCTGTGAGACCAGTATTAATTTCCGATACACCACTGCAGGTTCAATGTATTCCCTGTCATACACATTGACGATGAAACACTGAAATTACATCGGAATTAAATACAAAAGGCACAATGCCGTCTTAATTACAAGTATAGAGACTGTTCGTACATTCGGTGCTTTGAGCATTCTCTGTGAGACCAGTAATAGTTTCCGATACACCACTGCAGGTCAATGTATTCCTTGGACCTTCAAATTCACGATGAAACACAGAAATCGCATCGGAATTAAATACAAAAGGCACAACGCCGCCTTAAGTACAAGAATAGAGACACTTCTTACAGTCGGTGCTTTGAGCATTGCCTCTGAGAGCAGTATTAGTTTCCGATACACCACTGCAGGTTCAAGGTATTCCTTGGACTTTCGCATTGACTATGAAACACAGAAATCGCATCGGAATTAAATACAAAAAGCACAAGGCCGCCTTAAGTAAAAGAATAGAGACTCTTCTTAGAGTCGGTGCTTTGAGCATTCCCTGTGAGACCAGTATTAGTTTCCGATACACCACTGCAGGTTCAAAGTATTCCTTGGACCTTCACATTGACGATGAAACACAGAAATCGAATCGGAATTAAAAACAAAAGGCACAATGCCGCCTTAAGTACAAGAATAGAGACTCTTCTTAGAGTCGGTGCTTTGAGCATTCCCTGTGAGATAAGTATTAGTTTCCGATACACCACTGCAGGTTCAATGTATTCCTTGGACATACACATTGACGATGAAATACTGATATTACATCGGAATTAAATACAAAAGGAACAATGCCGCCTTAAGTGCTAGAGGAGTGAGACTTCTTAGTGTCTGTGCTTTGAGCATTCCCTGTGAGACCAGTATTAGTTTCTGATACACCGCTGCAGGTTCAATGTATTCCTTGGACCTTCACATTGACTATGAAACACTGAATACGCATCGGAATTAAATACAAAAGGCACAATGCCGCCTTAAGTACAAGAATAGAGACTCTTCATACAGTCGGTGCTTTGAGCATTTCCTGTGAGACCAGTATTAGTTTCCGATACACTACTGCCGGTTCAAACATTTCCTTGGACCTTCACATTGACTATGAAACAGAGAAATCGCATCGGAATTAAATGCAAAAGGCACAAACCCGCCTTAAGTACAACAATAGAGACTCTTCTTACAGTTGGTGCTTTGAGCATTCCCAGTGAGACCAGTATTAGTTTCCGATACACTGCTGCAGGTTCAATGTATTCCTTGGACCTTCACATTGACTATGAAACACTGAATACGCATCGGAATTAAGTACAAAAAGCACAATGCCGCCTTAAGTACAGGAGTTCAGACCCTTCTTACAGTCGGTGCTCTGATTATTCACTGTGAGACCAGTATTAATTTCCGATACACCACTGCAGGTTCAATGTATTCCTTGTCATACACATTGACGATGAAACACTGAAATTACATCGGAATTAAATACAAAAGGCACAATGCCGCCTTAAGTACAAGAATAGAGACACTTCTTACAGTCGGTGCTTTGAGCATTCCCTGTGAGACCAGTATTAGTTTCCGATACACCGCTGCAGGTTCAATGTATTCCTTGGACATACACAATGACGATGAAACACTGAAAATACATCGGAATTAAATACAAAAGGCACAATGCCGCCTTAATTACAAGAATAGAGATTCTTGTTACTGTCGGTGTTTGAGAATTCCCTGTGAGACCAGTATTTGTTTCCGATACACCACTGCAGGTTCAATGTATTCCTTGGACCTTCAAATTGACGATGAGACACAGAAATCGCATCGGAATAAAATACAAAGTGCACAATGCCGACTTAAGTACAAGAATGGAGACTCTTCTTACTGTCGGTGCTTTGAGCGTTCCCTGTGAGATCAGTATTAGTTTCCGATACACCACTGCAGGTTCAATTTAATGCTTGGAGCTTCACATTGACGATGAAACAGAGAAATGGCATCGGAATTAAATACAATTGGCACAATGCCGCCTTAAGTACAGGAGTAGAGACCCTTCTTACAGTCGGTGCTTTGATTATTCCCTGTGAGACCAGTATTAATTTCCGATACACCACTGCATTTTCAATGTATTCCTTGTCATACACATTGACGATGAAACACTGAAATTACATCGGAATTAAATACAAAAATCACAATGCCGCCTTAATTACAAGAATAGAGACTCTTCTTACATTCGGTGCTTTGAGCATAACCTGTGAGACCAGTAATAGTTTCCGATACACCACTGCAGGTCAATTTATTCCTTGGACCTTCACATTCACGATGAAACACAGAAATCGCATCGGAATTAAATACAAAAGGCACAATGCCGCCTTAAGTACAAGAATAGAGACACTTCTTACAGTCGGTGCTTTGAGCATTGCCTCTAAGGGCAGTATTAGTTTCCGATACACCACTGCTGTTTCAAGGTATTCCTTGGACCTTCACATTGACTATGAATCACAGAAATCGCATCGGAATAAAATACAAAAGGCACAATGCCGCCTTAAGTACAAGAATGGAGACTCTTCTTACAGTCGGTGCTTTGAGCATTCCCTGTGAGACCAGTATTAGTTTCCGATACACCGCTGCAGGTTCAATGTATTCCTTGGACATACACAATGACGATGAAACACTGAAAATACATCGGAATTAACAACAAAAGACACAATGCCGCCTTATTGCAAGAAGAGAGAGACTTCTTAGAGTCCATTCTTTGATCCTTTCCTGTGAGACGAGTATTTGTTTCCGATACACCACTGCAGGTTCAATGTATTAATTGGACCTTCACATTGACGATGAAACCCAGAAATCGCATCGGATTTAAATATAAAAGGCACAATGCCTCCTTAATAACAAGAATAGAGACTCTTCTTACATTCGGTGTTTTGAGCATTCCCTGTGAGACCAGTATTAATTTCCAATACTCCACTGCAGGTTCAATGTACTCCTTGTCATACACTTTGCGATGAAACACTGAAATTACATCGGAATTAAATACAAAAGGCACAATGCCGCCTGAAGTACAAGAATAGAGATTCTTCTTACAGTCGGTGCTTTGAGCAAACCCAGTGACACCAGTATTAGTTTCCGATACACCGCTGCAGGTTCAATGTATTCCTTGGAGATACACAATGACGATGAGACACTGAAATTACATCGGAATTAACAACACAAGACACAATGCCGCCTTAATGCAAGAAGAGTGAGACTTCTTAGAGTCCATTCTTTGATCCTTTCCTGTGAGACGAGTATTTGTTTCCGATACACCACTGCAGGTTCAATGTATTAATTGGACCTTCACATTGACGATGAAACACAGAAATCGCATCGGAATTAAGTACAAAAGGCACAATGCCGCCTTAATTACAAGAATAGAGACACTTTTTACAGTCGGTGCTTTGAGCCTTCCCTCTGAGCGCAGTATTAGTTTCCGATACACCACTGCAGGTTCAATGTATTCCTTGGACCGTCACATTGACGATGAGTCACAGAAATCGCATCGGAATAAAATACAAAGGGCACAATGCCGACTTAAGTACAAGAATGGAGACTCTTCATACTGTCGGTGCTTTGAACGTTCCATGTGAGACCAGTATTAGCTTCCGATACACCACTGCAGGTTCAATTTATTGGTTGGAGCTTCACATTGACGATGAAACACAGAAATCGCATCGGAATTAAATCCAAAGGCACAATGCCCCCTTAAGTACAGGAGTAGAGACCCTTCTTACAGTCGGTGCTTTGATTATTCCCTGTGAGACCAGTATTAATTTCCAATACTCCACTGCAGGTTCAATGTACTCCTTGTCATACACTTTGCGATGAAACACTGAAATTACATCGGAATTAAATACAAAAGGCACAATGCCGCCTTAAGTACAAGAATAGAGACACTTCTTACAGTCGGTGCTTTGAGCATTGCCTCTGAGAGCAGTATTAGTTTCCGATACACCACTGCAGTTTCAAGGTATTCCTTGGACCTTCGCATTGACTATGAAACACAGAAATCGCATCGGAATTAAATACAAAAGGCACAAGGCCGCCTTAAGTACAAGAATAGAGACTCTTCTTACAGTCGGTGCTTTCAGCATTCCCTGTGAGACCAGTATTAGTTTCCGATACACCACCGCAGGTTCAAAGTATTCCTTGGACGTTCACGTTGACGATGAAACACAGAAATCGAATCGGAATTAAATACAAAAGGCACAATGCCGCCTTAAGTACAAGAATAGAGACTATTCTTACAGTCGGTGCTTTGAGCATTCCCTGTGAGATAAGTATTAGTTTCCGATACACCACTGCAGGTTCAATGTATTCCTTGGACATACACATTGACGATGAAATACTGATATTACATCGGAATTAAATACAAAAGGCACAATGCCGCCTTAAGTGCTAGAGGAGTGAGACTTCTTAGTGTCTGTGCCTTGATCCTTTCCTGTGAGACCAGTATTAGTTTCCGATACACCACTGCAGGTTCAAAGTATTGCTTGGACCTTCACATTGAATATGAAACACAGAAATCGCATCGGAATTAAATACAAAATGCACAATGCCGCCTTAAGTACAAGAATAGAGACTCTTCATATAGTCGGTGCTTTGGGCATTCCCTGTGAGACCAGTATTAGCTTCCGATACACCGCTGCAGGTTCAATGTATTCCTTGGACCTTCACATTGACTATGAAACACAGTATACGCATCGGAATTCAAACAAAAGGCACAATGCCGCCTTAAGTACAAGAATAGAGACTCTTCTTACAGTCGGTGCTTTGAGCATTCCCTGTGAGACCAGTATTAGTTTCCGATACACTACTGCAGGTTCGAAGTTTTCCTTGGACCTTCACATTGACTATGAAGCAGAGAAATCGCATCGGAATTAAATGCAAAAGGCACAAAGCCGCCTTAAGTACAAGAATAGAGACTCTTCTTACATACGGTGTTTTGAGCATTTCCTGTGAGACCAGTATTAGTTTCCGATACACCACTGCAGGTTCAATGTATTCCATGGACCTTCACCTTCTCGATGAAACACAGAAATCGCATCGGAATTAAATACAAAAGGCACAATGCCGCCTTAAGTGCAGGAGTAGAGACCCTTCTTACAGTCGGTGCTTTGATTATTCACTGTGAGACCAGTATTAATTTCCGATACACCACTGCAGGTTCAATGTATTCCTTGTCATACACATTGACGATGAAACACTGAAATTACATCGGAATTTAATACAAAAGGCACAATGCCGCTTTAAGTGCAAGAATAGAGGCTCTCCATACAGTCGGTGCTTTGAGCATTCCCTGTGAGACCAGTATTAGTTTCC
The DNA here is from genome assembly GCF_023864345.2 of Schistocerca serialis cubense. Taxonomy (NCBI): domain Eukaryota; kingdom Metazoa; phylum Arthropoda; class Insecta; order Orthoptera; family Acrididae; genus Schistocerca; species Schistocerca serialis. The sequence goes on from NC_064641.1 coordinate 970,045,564, forward strand.
GATACACAACTGCAGTTTCAGTGTATTCCTTGGACCTTCATATTGACGATGAAACACAGAAATCGCATCGGAATTAAATACAAAAGGCACAATGCCGCCTTAAGTACAAGAATAGAGATTCTTGTTACTGTCGGTGTTTGAGCATTGCCTGTGAGACCAGTATTTGTTTCCGATACACCATTGCAGGTTCAATGTATTCCATGGACTTTCAAATTGACGATGAGACACAGAAATCGCATCGGAATAAAATACAAAGGGCACAATGCCGACTTAAGTACAAGAATGGAGACTCTTCTTGCTGTCGGTGCTTTGAGCGTTCCCTGTGAGACCAGTATTAGTTTCCGATACACCACTGCAGGTTCAATTTATTGCTTGGAGCTTCACATTGACGATGAAACACAGAAATGGCATCGGAATTAAATACAATTGGCACAATGCCGCCTTAAGTACAGGAGTAGAGACCCTTCTTACAGTCGGTGCTTTGATTATTCCCTGTGAGACCAGTATTAATTTCCGATACACCACTGCAGGTTCAATGTATTCCTTGTCATACACATTGACGATGAAACACTGAAATTACATCGGAATTAAATACAAAAATCACAATGCCGCCTTAATTACAAGAATAGTGAGTCTTCTTACATTCGGTGCTTTGAGCACTCCCTGTGAGACCAGTAATAGTTTCCGATACACCACTGCAGGTCAATGTATTCCTTGGACCTTCACATTCACGATGAAACACAGAAATCGCATCGGAATTAAATACAAAAGGCACAATGCCGCCTTAAGTACAAGAATAGAGACACTTCTTACAGTCGGTGCTTTGAGCATTGCCTCTAAGAGCAGTATTAGTTTCCGATACACCACTGCAGGTTCAAGGTATTCCTTGGACCTTCGCATTGACTATGAAACACAGAAATCGCAACGGAATTAAATACAAAAGGCACAAGGGCGAATTAAGTACAAGAATAGAGACTCTTCTTACAGTCGGTGCTTTGAGCATTCCCTGTGAGACCAGTATTAGTTTCCGATATAACACTGCAGGTTCAATATAGTCCTTGGACCTTCACATTGACGATGAAACACAGAAATCGCATCGGAATTAAGTACAAAAGGCACAATGCCGCCTTAATTACAAGAATAGAGACACTTTTTACAGTCGGTGCTTTGAGCATTCCCTCTGAGCGCAGTATTAGTTTCCGATACACCACTGCAGGTTCAATGTATTCCTTGGACCGTCACATTGACGATGAGTCACAGAAATCGCATCGGAATAAAATACAAAGGGCACAATGCCGACTTAAGTACAAGAATGGAGACTCTTCATACTGTCGGTGCTTTGAGCGTTCCATGTGAGACCAGTATTAGCTTCCGATACACCACTGGAGGTTCAATTTATTGGTTGGAGCTTCACATTGACGATGAAACACAGAAATCGCATCGGAATTAAATCCAAAGGCACAATGCCCCCTTAAGTACAGGAGTAGAGACCCTTCTTACAGTCGGTGCTTTGATTATTCCCTGTGAGACCAGTATTAATTTCCAATACTCCACTGCAGGTTCAATGTACTCCTTGTCATACACTTTGCGATGAAACACTGAAATTACATCGGAATTAAATACAAAAGGCACAATGCCGCCTTAAGTACAAGAATAGAGACACTTCTTACAGTCGGTGCTTTGAGCATTGCCTCTGAGAGCAGTATTAGTTTCCGATACACCACTGCAGTTTCAAGGTATTCCTTGGACCTTCGCATTGACTATGAAACACAGAAATCGCATCGGAATTAAATACAAAAGGCACAAGGCCGCCTTAAGTACAAGAATAGAGACTCTTCTTACAGTCGGTGCTTTCAGCATTCCCTGTGAGACCAGTATTAGTTTCCGATACACCACCGCAGGTTCAAAGTATTCCTTGGATGTTCACGTTGACGATGAAACACAGAAATCGAATCGGAATTAAATACAAAAGGCACAATGCCGCCTTAAGTACAAGAATAGAGACTATTCTTACAGTCGGTGCTTTGAGCATTCCCTGTGAGATAAGTATTAGTTTCCGATACACCACTGCAGGTTCAATGTATTCCTTGGACATACACATTGACGATGAAATACTGATATTACATCGGAATTAAATACAAAAGGCACAATGCCGCCTTAAGTGCTAGAGGAGTGATACTTCTTAGTGTCTGTGCCTTGATCCTTTCCTGTGAGACCAGTATTAGTTTCCGATACACCACTGCAGGTTCAAAGTATTGCTTGGACCTTCACATTGAATATGAAACACAGAAATCGCATCGGAATTAAATACAAAATGCACAATGCCGCCTTAAGTACAAGAATAGAGACTCTTCTTATAGTCGGTGCTTTGAGCATTCCCTGTGAGACCAGTATTAGTTTCCGATACACCGCTGCAGGTTCAATGTATTCCTTGGACCTTCACAATGACTATGAAACACAGTATACGCATCGGAATTCAATACAAAAGGCACAATGCCGCCTTAAGTACAAGAATAGAGACTCTTCTTACAGTCGGTGCTTTGAGCATTCCCTGTGAGACCAGTATTAGTTTCCGATACACTACTGCAGGTTCGAAGTTTTCCTTGGACCTTCACATTGACTATGAAGCAGAGAAATCGCATCGGAATTAAATGCAAAAGGCACAAAGCCGCCTTAAGTACAAGAATAGAGACTCTTCTTACATTCGGTGTTTTGAGCATTTCCTGTGAGACCAGTATTAGTTTCCGATACACCACTGCAGGTTCAATGTATTCCTTGGACCTTCACCTTGGCGATGAAACACAGAAATCGCATCGGAATTAAATACAAAAGGCACAATGCCGCCTTAAGTGCAGGAGTAGAGACCCTTCTTACAGTCGGTGCTTTGATTATTCACTGTGAGACCAGTATTAATTTCCGATACACCACTGCAGGTTCAATGTATTCCTTGTCATACACATTGACGATGAAACACTGAAAGTACATCGGAATTTAATACAAAAGGCACAATGCCGCTTTAAGTGCAAGAATAGAGGCTCTTCTTACAGTCGGTGCTTTGAGCATTCCCTGTGAGACCAGTATTAGTTTCCGATACACAACTGCAGTTTCAGTGTATTCCTTGGACCTTCATATTGACGATGAAACACAGAAATCGCATCGGAATTAAATACAAAAGGCACAATGCCGCCTTAAGTACAAGAATAGAGATTCTTGTTACTGTCGGTGTTTGAGCATTGCCTGTGAGACCAGTATTTGTTTCCGATACACCACTGCAGGTTCAATGTATTCCATGGACTTTCAAATTGACGATGAGACACAGAAATCGCATCGGAATAAAATACAAAGGGCACAATGCCGACTTAAGTACAAGAATGGAGACTCTTCTTACTGTCGGTGCTTTGAGCGTTCCCTGTGAGACCAGTATTAGTTTCCGATACACCACTGCAGGTTCAATTTATTGCTTGGAGCTTCACATTGACGATGAAACACAGAAATGGCATCGGAATTAAATACAATTGGCACAATGCCGCCTTAAGTACAGGAGTAGAGACCCTTCTTACAGTCGGTGCTTTGATTATTCCCTGTGAGACCAGTATTAATTTCCGATACACCACTGCAGGTTCAATGTATTCCTTGTCATACACATTGACGATGAAACACTGAAATTACATCGGAATTAAATACAAAAATCACAATGCCGCCTTAATTACAAGAATAGTGAGTCTTCTTACATTCGGTGCTTTGAGCATTCCCTGTGAGACCAGTAATAGTTTCCGATACACCACTGCAGGTCAATGTATTCCTTGGACCTTCACATTCACGATGAAACACAGAAATCGCATCGGAATTAAATACAAAAGGCACAATGCCGCCTTAAGTACAAGAATAGAGACACTTCTTACAGTCGGTGCTTTGAGCATTGCCTCTAAGAGCAGTATTAGTTTCCGATACACCACTGCAGGTTCAAGGTATTCCTTGGACCTTCGCATTGACTATGAAACACAGAAATCGCATCGGAATTAAATACAAAAGGCACAAGGCCGAATTAAGTACAAGAATAGAGACTCTTCTTACAGTCGGTGCTTTGAGCATTCCCTGTGAGACCAGTATTAGTTTCCGATACACCACTGCAGGTTCAAAGTATTCCTTGGACCTTCAGATTGACTATGAAACACAGAAATCGCATCGGAATTTAATACAAAAGGCACAATGCCGCCTTAAGTACAAGAATAGAGACTCTTCTTACAGTCGGTGCTATGAGCATTCCCTGTGAGACCAGTATTAGTTTCCGATACACCGCTGCAGGTTCAATGTATTCCTTGGACATACACAATGACGATGAAACACTGAAATTACATCGGAATTAACAACAAAAGACACAATGCCGCCTTATTGCAAGAAGAGTGAGACTTCTTAGAGTCCATTCTTTGATCCTTTCCTGTGAGACGAGTATTTGTTTCCGATACACCACTGCAGGTTCAATGTATTCCTTGGACCTTCACATTGACGATGAAACCCAGAAATCGCATCGGATTTAAATATAAAAGGCACAATGCCTCCTTAATAACAAGAATAGAGACTCTTCTTACATTCGGTGTTTTGAGCATTCCCTGTGAGACCAGTAATAGTTATCGATACACCACTGCAGGTCAATGTAATCCATGGACCTTCACATTCACGAAGAAAACAGAAATCTCATCGGAATTAAATACAAAAGGCACAATGCCGCCTGAAGTACAAGAATAGAGATTCTTCTTACAGTCGGTGCTTTGAGCATTCCCAGTGAGACCAGTATTAGTTTCCGATACACCGCTGCAGGTTCAATGTATTCCTTGGAGATACACAATGACGATGAGACACTGAAATTACATCGGAATTAACAACACAAGACACAATTCCGCCTTAATGCAAGAAGAGTGAGACTTCTTAGAGTCCATTCTTTGATCCTTTCCTGTGAGACGAGTATTTGTTTCCGATACACTACTCCAGGTTCAATGTATTCCTTGGACCTTCACATTGACGATGAAACCCAGAAATTGCATCGGATTTAAATATAAAAGGCACAATGCCGCCTTAATTACAAGAATAGAGACTCTTCTAACAGTCGGTGCTTTGAGCATTCCTTGTGAGACCAGTATTAGTTTCCGATATAACACTGCAGGTTCAATATAGTCCTTGGACCTTCACATTGACGATGAAACACAGAAATCGCATCGGAATTAAGTACAAAAGGCACAATGCCGCCTTAAGTACAAGAATAGAGACACTTTTTACAGTCGGTGCTTTGAGCATTCCCTCTGAGCGCAGTATTAGTTTCCGATACACCACTGCAGGTTCAATGTATTCCTTGGACCGTCACATTGACGATGAGTCACAGAAATCGCATCGGAATAAAATACAAAGGGCACAATGCCGACTTAAGTACAAGAATGGAGACTCTTCATACTGTCGGTGCTTTGAGCGTTCCCTGTGAGACCAGTATTAGCTTCCGATACACCACTGCAGGTTCAATTTATTGGTTGGAGCTTCACATTGACAATGAAACACAGAAATCGCATCGGAATTAAATACAAAAGGCACAATGCCCCCTTAAGTACAGGAGTAGAGACCCTTCTTACAGTCGGTGCTTTGATTATTCCCTGTGAGACCAGTATTAATTTCCAATACTCCACTGCAGGTTCAATGTACTCCTTGTCATACACTTTGCGATGAAACACTGATATTACATCGGAATTAAATACAAAAGGCACAATGCCGCCTTAAGTACATGAATAGAGACACTTCTTACAGTCGGTGCTTTGAGCATTGCCTCTGAGAGCAGTATTAGTTTCCGATACACCACTGCAGTTTCAAGGTATTCCTTGGACCTTCGCATTGACTATGAAACACAGAAATCGCATCGGAATTAAATACAAAAGGCACAAGGCCGCCTTAAGTACAAGAATACAGACTCTTCTTACAGTCGGTGCTTTCAGCATTCCCTGTGAGACCAGTATTAGTTTCCGATACACCACCGCAGGTTCAAAGTATTCCTTGGACGTTCACGTTGACGATGAAACACAGAAATCGAATCGGAATTAAATACAAAAGGCACAATGCCGCTTTAAGTACAAGAATAGAGACTATTCTTACAGTCGGTCCTTTGAGCATTCCCTGTGAGATAAGTATTAGTTTCCGATACACCACTGCAGGTTCAATGTATTCCTTGGACATACACATTGACGATGAAATACTGATATTACATCGGAATTAAATACAAAAGGCACAATGCCACCTTAAGTGCTAGAGGAGTGAGACTTCTTAGTGTCTGTGCCTTGATCCTTTCCTGTGAGACCAGTATTAGTTTCCGATACACCACTGCAGGTTCAAAGTATTGCTTGGACCTTCACATTGAATATGAAACACAGAAATCGCATCGGAATTAAATACAAAATGCACAATGCCGCCTTAAGTACAAGAATAGAGACTCTTCTTATAGTCGGTGCTTTGAGCATTCCCTGTGAGACCAGTATCAGTTTCCGATACACCGCTGCAGGTTCAATGTATTCCTTGGACCTTCACATTGACTATGAAACACAGTATACGCATCGGAATTAAATACAAAAGGCACAATGCCGCCTTAAGTACAAGAATAGAGACTCTTCTTACAGTCGGTGCTTTGAGCACTCCCTGTGAGACCAGTATTAGTTTCCGATACACTACTGCAGGTTCAAAGTTTTCCTTTGACCTTCACATTGACTATGAAACACAGAAATCGCATCGGAATTAAATAGAAAAGGCACAATGCCGCCTTAAGTACAAGAATAGAGACACTTTTTACAGTCGGTGCTTTGATTATTCACTGTGAGACCAGTATTAATTTCCGATACACCACTGCAGGTTCAATGTATTCCTTGTCATACACATTGACGATGAAACACTGAAATTACATCGGAATTTAAGACAAAAGGCACAATGCCGCTTTAAGTGCAAGAATAGAGGCTCTTCTTACAGTCGGTGCTTTGAGCATTCCCTGTGAGACCAGTATTAGTTTCCGATACACAACTGCAGTTTCAGTGTATTCCTTGGACCTTCATATTGACAATGAAACACAGAAATCGCATCGGAATTAAATACAAAAGGCACAATGCCGCCTTAAGTACAAGAATAGAGATTCTTGTTACTGTCGGTGTTTGTGCATTGCCTGTGAGACAAGTATTTGTTTCCGATACACCACTGCAGGTTCAATGTATTCCATGGACCTTCAAATTGACGATGAGACACAGAAATCGCATCGGAATAAAATACAAAGGGCACAATGCCGACTTAAGTACAGGAGTAGAGACCCTTCTTACAGTCGGTGCTTTGATTATTCCCTGTGAGACCAGTATTAATTTCCGATACACCACTGCAGGTTCAATGTATTCCTTGTCATACACATTGACGATGAAACACTGAAATTACATCGGAATTAAATCCAAAAATCACAATGCCGCCTTAATTACAAGAATAGTGAGTCTTCTTACATTCGGTGCTTTGAGCATTCCCTGTGAGACCAGTAATAGTTTCCGATACACCACTGCAGGTCAATGTATTCCTTGGACCTTCACATTCACGATGAAACACAGAAATCGCATCGGACTTAAATACAAAAGGCACAATGCCGCCTTAAGTACAAGAATAGAGACACTTCTTACAGTCGGTGCTTTGAGCATTGCCTCTAAGAGCAGTATTAGTTTCCGATACACCACTGCAGGTTCAAGGTATTCCTTGGACCTTCGCATTGACTATGAAACACAGAAATCGCATCGGAATTAAATACAAAAGGCACAAGGCCGCCTTAAGTTCAAGAATAGAGACTCTTCTTACAGTCGGTGCTTTGAGCATTCCCTGTGAGACCAGTATTAGTTTCCGATACACCACTGCAGGTTCAAAGTATTCCTTGGACCTTCACATTGACTATGAAACACAGAAATCGCATCGGAATTTAATACAAAAAGCACAATGGCGCCTTAAGTACAAGAATAGAGACTCTTCTTACAGTCGGTGCTATGAGCATTCCCTGTGAGACCAGTATTAGTTTCCGATACACCGCTGCAGGTTCAATGTATTCCTTGGACATACACAATGACGATGAAACACTGAAATTACAGCGGAATTAACAACAAAAGACACAATGCCGCCTTAATGCAAGAAGAGTGAGACTTCTTAGAGTCCATTCTTTGATCCTTTCCTGTGAGACGAGTATTTGTTTCCGATACACCACTGCGGGTTCAATGTATTCCTTGGACCTTCACATTGGCGATGAAACCCAGAAATCGCATCGGATTTAATTATAAAAGGCACAATGCCGCCTTAATTACAAGAATAGAGACTCTTCTAACAGTCGGTGCTTTGAGCATTCCCTGTGAGACCAGTATTAGTTTCCGATATAACACTGCAGGTTCGATGTATTCCTTGGACCTTCACATTGACGATGAAACACAGAAATCGCATCGGAATTAAATACAAAAGGCACAATGCCGCCTTAAGTACAAGAATAGAGACACTTTTTACAGTCGGTGCTTTGAGCATTACCTCTGAGAGCAGTATTAGTTTCCGATACACCACTGCAGGTTCAAGGTATTCCTTGGGCCATCACATTGACTATGAAACACAGAAATCGCATCGGAATTAAATACAAAAGGCACAATGCCGCCTTAAGTACAAGAATAGAGACACTTCTTACAGTCGGTGCTTTGAGCATTGCCTCTGAGAGCAGTATTAGTTTCCGATACACCACTGCAGGTTCAATGTATTCCTTGGACCTACGCATTGACTATGAAACACAGAAATCGCATCGGAATTAAATACAAAAGGCACAAGGCCGCCTTACGTACAAGAATAGAGACTCTTCTTACAGTCGGTGCTTTGAGCATTCCCTGTGAGACCAGTATTAGTTTCCGATACACCACTGCAGGTTCAAAGTATTCCTTGGACCTTCGCATTGACTATGAAACACAGAAATCGCATCGGAATTAAATACAAAAGGCACAATGCCGCCTTAAAAACAAGAATAGAGACTCTTCTTACAGTCGGTGCTTTGAGCATTCCCCCCGAGAGCAGTATTAGTTTCCGATACACCACTGCAGGTTCAAGGTATTCCTTGGACCATCACATTGACTATGAAACACAGAAATCGCATCGGAATTAAATACAAAAGGCACATTGCCGCCTTAAGTACAAGAATAGAGACTCTTCTTACAGTTGGTGCTATGAGTATTCCCTTTGAGACCAGTATTAGTTTCCGATACACCGCTGCAGGTTCAATGTATTCCTTGGACATACACAATGACGATGAAACACTGAAATTACATCGGAATTAACAACAAAAGACACAATGCCGCCTTAATGCAAGAAGAGTGAGACTTCTTAGAGTCCATTCTTTGATCCTTTCCTGTGAGACGAGTATTTGTTTCCGATACACAACTGCAGGTTCAATGTATTCCTTGGACCTTCACATTGGCGATGAAACCAAGAAATCGCATCGGATTTAATTATAAAAGGCACAATGCCGCCTTAATTACAAGATAAGAGACTCTTCTAACAGTCGGTGCTTTGAGCATTCCCTGTGAGACCAGTATTAGTTTCCGATACACCACTGCAGGTTCAATGTATTCCTTGTCATACACATTGACGATGAAACACTGAAATTACATCGGAATTTAAGACAAAAGGCACAATGCCGCTTTAAGTGCAAGAATAGAGGCTCTTCTTACAGTCGGTGCTTTGAGCATTCCCTGTGAGACCAGTATTAGTTTCCGATACACAACTGCAGTTTCAGTGTATTCCTTGGACCTTCATATTGACAATGAAACACAGAAATCGCATCGGAATTAAATACAAAAGGCACAATGCCGCCTTAAGTACAAGAATAGAGATTCTTGTTACTGTCGGTGTTTGTGCATTGCCTGTGAGACAAGTATTTGTTTCCGATACACCACTGCAGGTTCAATGTATTCCATGGACCTTCAAATTGACGATGAGACACAGAAATCGCATCGGAATAAAATACAAAGGGCACAATGCCGACTTAAGTACAGGAGTAGAGACCCTTCTTACAGTCGGTGCTTTGATTATTCCCTGTGAGACCAGTATTAATTTCCGATACACCACTGCAGGTTCAATGTATTCCTTGTCATACACATTGACGATGAAACACTGAAATTACATCGGAATTAAATCCAAAAATCACAATGCCGCCTTAATTACAAGAATAGTGAGTCTTCTTACATTCGGTGCTTTGAGCATTCCCTGTGAGACCAGTAATAGTTTCCGATACACCACTGCAGGTCAATGTATTCCTTGGACCTTCACATTCACGATGAAACACAGAAATCGCATCGGACTTAAATACAAAAGGCACAATGCCGCCTTAAGTACAAGAATAGAGACACTTCTTACAGTCGGTGCTTTGAGCATTGCCTCTAAGAGCAGTATTAGTTTCCGATACACCACTGCAGGTTCAAGGTATTCCTTGGACCTTCGCATTGACTATGAAACACAGAAATCGCATCGGAATTAAATACAAAAGGCACAAGGCCGCCTTAAGTTCAAGAATAGAGACTCTTCTTACAGTCGGTGCTTTGAGCATTCCCTGTGAGACCAGTATTAGTTTCCGATACACCACTGCAGGTTCAAAGTATTCCTTGGACCTTCACATTGACTATGAAACACAGAAATCGCATCGGAATTTAATACAAAAGGCACAATGGCGCCTTAAGTACAAGAATAGAAACTCTTCTTACAGTCGGTGCTATGAGCATTCCCTGTGAGACCAGTATTAGTTTCCGATACACCGCTGCAGGTTCAATGTATTCCTTGGACATACACAATGACGATGAAACACTGAAATTACAGCGGAATTAACAACAAAAGACACAATGCCGCCTTAATGCAAGAAGAGTGAGACTTCTTAGAGTCCATTCTTTGATCCTTTCCTGTGAGACGAGTATTTGTTTCCGATACACCACTGCGGGTTCAATGTATTCCTTGGATCTTCACATTGGCGATGAAACCCAGAAATCGCATCGGATTTAATTATAAAAGGCACAATGCCGCCTTAATTACAAGAATAGAGACTCTTCTAACAGTCGGTGCTTTGAGCATTCCCTGTGAGACCAGTATTAGTTTCCGATATAACACTGCAGGTTCGATGTATTCCTTGGACCTTCACATTGACGATGAAACACAGAAATCGCATCGGAATTAAATACAAAAGGCACAATGCCGCCTTAAGTACAAGAATAGAGACACTTTTTACAGTCGGTGCTTTGAGCATTACCTCTGAGAGCAGTATTAGTTTCCGATACACCACTGCAGGTTCAAGGTATTCCTTGGGCCATCACATTGACTATGAAACACAGAAATCGCATCGGAATTAAATACAAAAGGCACAATGCCGCCTTAAGTACAAGAATAGAGACACTTCTTACAGTCGGTGCTTTGAGCATTGCCTCTGAGAGCAGTATTAGTTTCCGATACACCACTGCAGGTTCAATGTATTCCTTGGACCTACGCATTGACTATGAAACACAGAAATCGCATCGGAATTAAATACAAAAGGCACAAGGCCGCCTTACGTACAAGAATAGAGACTCTTCTTACAGTCGGTGCTTTGAGCATTCCCTGTGAGACCAGTATTAGTTTCCGATACACCACTGCAGGTTCAAAGTATTCCTTGGACCTTCACATTGACTATGAAACACAGAAATCGCATCGGAATTAAATACAAAAGGCACAATGCCGCCTTAAGTACAAGAATAGAGACTCTTCTTACAGTCGGTGCTTTGAGCATTCCCTCTGAGAGCAGTATTAGTTTCCGATACACCACTGCAGGTTCAAGGTATTCCTTGGACCATCACATTGACTATGAAACACAGAAATCGCATCGGAATTAAATACAAAAGGCACATTGCCGCCTTAAGTACAAGAATAGAGACTCTTCTTACAGTTGGTGCTATGAGTATTCCCTGTGAGACCAGTATTAGTTTCCGATACACCGCTGCAGGTTCAATGTATTCCTTGGACATACACAATGACGATGAAACACTGAAATTACATCGGAATTAACAACAAAAGACACAATGCCGCCTTAATGCAAGAAGAGTGAGACTTCTTAGAGTCCCTTCTTTGATCCTTTCCTGTGAGACGAGTATTTGTTTCCGATACACAACTGCAGGTTCAATGTATTCCTTGGACCTTCACATTGGCGATGAAACCAAGAAATCGCATCGGATTTAATTATAAAAGGCACAATGCCGCCTTAATTACAAGATAAGAGACTCTTCTAACAGTCGGTGCTTTGAGCATTCCCTGTGAGACCAGTATTAGTTTCCGATATAACACTGCAGGTTCAATGTATTCCTTGGACCTTCACATTGACGATGAAACACAGAAATCGCATCGGAATTAAATACAAAAGGCACAATGCCGCCTTAATTACAAGAATAGAGACTCTTCTAACAGTCGGTGCTTTGAGCATTCCCTGTGAGACCAGTATTAGTTTCCGATATAACACTGCAGGTTCAATGTATTCCTTGGACCTTCACATTGACGATGAAACACAGAAATCGCATCGGAATTAAATACAAAAGGCACAATGCCGCCTTAAGTACAAGAATAGAGACACTTTTTACAGTCGGTGCTTTGAGCATTACCTCTGAGAGCAGTATTAGTTTCGGATACACCACTGCAGGTTCAAGGTATTCCTTGGGCCATCACATTGACTATGAAACACAGAAATCGCATCGGAATTAAATACAAAAGGCACAATGCCGCCTTAAGTACAAGAATAGAGACACTTCTTACAGTCGGTGCTTTGAGCATTGCCTCTGAGAGCAGTATTAGTTTCCGATACACCACTGCAGGTTCAAAGTATTCCTAGGACCTTCACATTGACTATGAAACACAGAAATCGCATCGGAATTAAATACAAAAGGCACAATGCCGCCTTACGTACAAGAATAGAGACTCTTCTTACAGTCGGTGCTTTGAGCATTCCCTGTGAGACCAGTATTAGTTTCCGATACACCACTGCAGGTTCAAAGTATTCCTTGGACCTTCGCATTGACTATGAAACACAGAAATCGCATCGGAATTAAATACAAAAGGCACAATGCCGCCTTAAAAACAAGAATAGAGACTCTTCTTACAGTCGGTGCTTTGAGCATTCCCTCTGAGAGCAGTATTAGTTTCCGATACACCACTGCAGGTTCAAGGTATTCCTTGGACCATCACATTGACTATGAAACACAGAAATCGCATCGGAATTAAATACAAAAGGCACATTGCCGCCTTAAGTACAAGAATAGAGACTCTTCTTACACTTGGTGCTATGAGTATTCCCTTTGAGACCAGTATTAGTTTCCGATACACCGCTGCAGTTTCAATGTATTCCTTGGACATACACAATGACGATGAAACACTGAAATTACATCGGAATTAACAACAAAAGACACAATGCCGCCTTAATGCAAGAAGAGTGAGACTTCTTAGAGTCCATTCTTTGATCCTATCCTGTGAGACGAGTATTTGTTTCCGATACACAACTGCAGGTTCAATGTATTCCTTGGACCTTCACATTGGCGATGAAACCAAGAAATCGCATCGGATTTAATTATAAAAGGCACAATGCCGCCTTAATTACAAGATAAGAGACTCTTCTAACAGTCGGTGCTTTGAGCATTCCCTGTGAGACCAGTATTAGTTTCCGATATAACACTGCAGGTTCAATGTATTCCTTGGACCTTCACATTGACGATGAAACACAGAAATCGCATCGGAATTAAATACAAAAGGCACAATGCCGCCTTAAGTACAAGAATAGAGACACTTTTTACAGTCGGTGCTTTGAGCATTACCTCTGAGAGCAGTATTAGTTTCCGATACACCACTGCAGGTTCAAGGTATTCCTTGGACCATCACATTGACTATGAAACACAGAAATCGCATCGGAATTAAATACAAAAGGCACAATGCCGCCTTAAGTACAAGAATAGAGACACTTCTTACAGTCGGTGCTTTGAGCATTGCCTCTGAGAGCAGTATTAGTTTCCGTTACACCACTGCAGGTTCAATGTATTCCTTGGACCTACGCATTGACTATGAAACACAGAAATCGCATCGGAATTAAATACAAAAGGCACAAGGCCGCCTTAGGTACAAGAATAGAGACTCTTCTTACAGTCGGTGCTTTGAGCATTCCCTGTGAGACCAGTATTAGTTTCCGATACACCACTGCAGGTTCAAAGTATTCCTAGGACCTTCACATTGACTATGAAACACAGAAATCGCATCGGAATTAAATACAAAAGGCACAATGCCGCCTTAAGTACAAGAATAGAGACTGTTCTTACAGTCGGTGCTTAGAGCATTCCCTCTGAGAGCAGTATTAGTTTCCAATACACCGCTGCAGGTTCAATGTATTCCTTGGACATACACAATGACGATGAAACACTGAAATTACATCGGAATTAACAACAAAAGACACAATGCCGCCTTAATGCAAGAAGAGTGAGACTTCTTAGAGTCCATTCTTTGATCCTTTCCTGAGAGTCAAGTATTTGTTTCCGATACACCACTGCAGGTTCAATGTATTCCTTGGACCTTCACATTGACGATGAAACCAAGAAATCGCATCGGATTTAAATATAAAAGGCACAATGCCGCCTTAATTACAAGAATAGAGACTCTTCTAACAGTCGGTGCTTTGAGCATTCCCTGTGAGACCAGTATTAGTTTCCGATATAACACTGCAGGTTCAATGTATTCCTTGGACCTTCACATTGACGATGAAACACAGAAATCGCATCGGAATTAAATACAAAAGGCACAATGCCGCCTTAAGTACAAGAAGAGAGACACTTCTTACAGTCGGTGCTTTGAGCATTCCCTCTGAGAGCAGTATTAGTTTCCGATACACCACTGCAGGTTCAAGGTATTCCTTGGACCATCACATTGACTATGAAACACATAAATCGCATCGGAATTAAATACAAAAGGCACAAGGCCGCCTTAAGTACAAGAATAGAGACTCTTCTTACAGTTGGTGCTTTGAGCACTCCCTGTGAGACCAGTATTAGTTTCCGATACACCAATGCAGTTTCAAAGTATTCCGTGCACCTTCACATTGACTATGAAACACAGAAATCGCATCGGAATTATATACAAAAGGCACAATGCCGCCTTAAGTACAAGTATAGAGACACTTCTTATCGTCGATGCTTTGAGCATTCCCTCTGAGAGCAGTATTAGTTTCCGATACACCACTGCAGGTTCAAATTATTCCTTGGACCTTCACATTGACTATTAAACGCAGAAATCGCATCGGAATTAAATACAAAAGGCACAATGCCGGCTTAGGTACAAGAATAGAGACTCTTCTTACAGTTAGTGCTTTGAGCATTCCCTGTGAGGCCAGTATTACTTTCCGCTACACCACTGCAGGTTCAATGTATTCCTTGGATTTTCACATTGACGATGAAACACTGAAATCGCATCGGAATTAAATACAAGAAGCACAATGCCGCGTAAAGTACAAGATCAGAGACTCTTCTACAGTCTGTGCCTTGAACACTCCCTGTGAGACCAGTATTAGTTTCCGATACACCACTGCAGGTTCAATTTACTCCTTGGACATACACATTGACGATGAAACACTCAAATTACATCGAAATTAAATACAAAAGGCACAATGCCGCCTTAAGTACAGGAGTAGAGACAATTCTTACAGTTGGAGCTTTGAGCATTCCCTCTGAGAGCAGTATTAGTTTCCGATACACCACTGCAGGTTCAAAGCATTCCTTGGACCTTCACATTGAATATGAAACACAGAAATCGCATCGGAATTAAATACAAAAGGCACAATGCCGCCTTAAGTACAAGAATAGAGACTCTTCTTACAGTCGGTGCTTTGAGCATTCCCTGTGAGACCAGTATTACTTTCCGATACACCGCTGCAGGTTCAATGTATTCCTTGGACCTTCACATTGACTATGAAACACAGAAATCGCATCGGAATTAAATACAAAAGGCACCATGCCGCCTTAAGTACAAGAATAGAGACTCTTCTTACAGTCGGTGCTTTGAGCATCCCATGTGAGACTAGTATTAGTTTCCGATACACTACTGCAGGTTCAAACTATTCCTTGGACCTTCACATTGACTATGAAACAGAGAAATCGCATCGGAATTAAATGCAAAAGGTACACAGCCACCTTAAGTACAAGAATAGAGACTCTTCTTACAGTCGGAGATTTGAGCATTTCCTGTGAGACCAGTATTAGATTCCCATACACCACTGCAGGTTCAATGTATTCCTTGGACCATCACATTGACGATGAAACACAGAAATCGCATCGGAATTAAATACAAAAGGCACAATGCCGCCTTAAGTACAGGAGTAGAGACAATTCTTACAGTCGGTGCTTTGATTATTCCCTGTGAGACCAGTATTAATTTCCGATACACCACTGCAGGTTCAATGTATTCCTTGTCATACACATTAAGGATGAAACACTGAAATTACATCGGAATTAAATACAAAAGGCACAATGCCGCCTTAATTACAAGAATAGAGACTCTTCTTACATTCGGTGCTTTGAGCATTCCCTGTGAGACCAGTAATAGTTTCCGATACAACGCACTGCAGGTTCAATGTATTCCTTAGACCTTCACATTCACGATGAAACACAGAAATCGCATCGGAATTAAATACAAAAGGCACAATGCCGACTGCAGTACAAGAATAGAGTCTCTTCTTACAGTCGGTGCTTTGAGGGTACCCTGTGAGACCAGTATTAGTTTCCGATACACCACTGCAGATTCAATGTATTGTTTTGAGCTTTACATTGACGATAATACACAGAAATCGCATCGGAATTAAATACAAAAGGCACAATGCCGCCTTAAGTCCAGGAGTAGAGACCCTTCTTACAGTCGGTGCTTTGAATATTCCCTGTGAGACCAGTATTAATATCCGATAAACCACTGCAGGTTCAATATATTCCTTGTCATACACATTGACGATGAAACACAGAAATTACATCGGAATTTAATACAAAAGGCACAATGCCGCCTTAAGTGCAAGAATAGAGACTCTTCTTACAGTCGGTACTTTGAGCCTTCCCTGAGAGACCAGTATTACTTTCCGAAACACAACTGCAGGTTCAGTGTATTCCTTGGACCTTCATATTGACGATGAAACACAGAAATCGCATCGGCATAAAATACAAAGGGCACAATGCCGACTTAAGTACAAGAATGGAGACTCTTCTTACTGTCGGTACTTTGAGCGTTTCCTGTGAGACCAGTATTAGTTTCCGATACACCACTGCAGGTTCAATTTATTTCTTGGAGCTTCACATTGACGATGAAACACAGAAATCGCATCGGAATTAAATACAAAAAGCACAATGCCGCCTTAAGTACAGGAGTATAGACCCTTCTTACAGTCGGTGCTTTGATTATTCCCTGTGAGACCAGTATTAATTTCCGATACACCACTGCAGGTTCAATGTATTCCTTGTCATACACATTGACGATGAAACACTGAAATTACATCGGAATTAAATGCAAAAGGCACAATTCCGCCTTAATTACAAGAATAGAGACTCTTCTTACATTCGGTGCTTCGAGCATTCCCTGTGAGACCAGTAATAGTTTCCGATACACCACTGCAGGTCAATGTATTCCTTGGACCTTCACATTCACGATGAAACACAGAAATCGCACCGGAATTAAATACAAAAGGCACAATGCCGCCTTAAGTACAAGTATAGAGACACTTCTTACAGTCGGTGCTTTGAGCATTGCCTCTGAGAGCAGTATTAGTTTCCGATACACCACTGCAGGTTCAAGGTATTCCTTGGACCTTCGCATTGACTATGAACCACAGAAATCGCATCGGAATTAAATACAAATGGCACAAGGCCGCCTTAAGTACAAGAATAGAGACTCTTCTTAAGGTCGGTGATTTCAGCATTCCCTGTGAGACCAGTATAAGTTTCCGATACACCATCGCAGGTTCAAAGTATTCCTTGGACCTTCACATTGACTATGAAACAAAGAAATCGCAGCGGAATTAAATACAAAAGGCACAATGCCGCCTTAAGTACAAGAATAAAGACTCTTCTTACAGTCGGCGCTTTGAGCATTCTCTGTGAGACCAGTATTAGTTTCCGATACACCGCTGCAGGTTCAATGTATTCCTTGGACATACACAATGACGATGAAACACTGAAATTACATCGGAATTAACAACAACAGACACAATGCCGCCTTAATGCTAGAAGAGTGAGACTTCTTAGAGACCATTCTTTGATCCTTCCCTGTGAGACCAGTATTTGTTTCCGATACACCACTGCAGGTTCAATGTAATCCTTGGACCTTCACATTGACGATGAAACACAGAAATCGCATCGGAATTAAATACAAAAGGCACAATGCCGCCTTAAGAACAAGAATAGAGACAGTTCTTACAGTCGGTGCTTTGAGCATTCCCTCTGAGAGCAGTATTAGTTTCCGATACACCACTGCAGTTTCAAGGTATTCCTTGGACCTTCACATTGAATATGAAAAAAAAAAATCGCATCGGAATTAAATACAAAAGGCACAAGGCCACCCTTAGTACAAGAATAGAGACTCTTCTTACAGTTGGTGCTTTGAGCATTCCCTGTGAGACCAGTATTAGTTTCCGATACACCAATGCAGGTTCGAAGTATTCCGTGCACCTTCACATTGACTATGAAAATCAAAAATCGCATCGGAATTAAATTCAAAAGTAACAATGCCGCCTTAAGTACAAGAATAGAGACACTTCTTATCGTCGATGCTTTAAGCATTCCCTCTGAGTGCAGTATTAGTTTCCGATACACCACTGCAGGTTCAAGGTATTCCTTGGACCTTCGCATTGACTATGAAACACAGAAATCGCATCGGAATTAAGTACAAAAGGCACAAGGCCGCCTTAAGTACAAGAATAGAGACTCTTCTTAAGGTCGGTGATTTCAGCATTCCCTGTGAGACCAGTATTAGTTTCCGATACACCATCGCAGGTTCAAAGTATGCCTTGGACCTTCACATTGACTATGAAACACAGAAATCGCATCGGAATTAAATACAAAAGGCACAAGGCCGCGTTAAGTACAAGAATAGGGACTCTTCTTACAGTTGGTGCTTTGAGCATTCCCTGTGAGACCTGTAATAGTTTCCGATACACCACTGCAGGTCAATGTATTCCTTGGACCTTCACATTCACGATGAAACACAGAAATCGCACCGGAATTAAATACAAAAGGCACAATGCCGCCTTAAGTACAAGAATAGAGACACTTCTTACAGTCGGTGCTTTGAGCATTGCCTCTGAGAGCAGTATTAGTTTCCGATACACCACTGCAGGTTCAAGGTATTCCTTGGACCTTCGCATTGACTATGAAACACAGAAATCGCATCGGAATTAAATACAAAAGTCACAAGGCCGCCTTAAGTACAAGAATAGAGACTCTTCTTAAGGTCGGTGATTTCAGCATTCCCTGTGAGACCAGTATTAGTTTCCGATACACCATCGCAGGTTCAAAGTATTCCTTGGACATACACAATGACGATGAAACACTGAAATTACATCGGAATTAACAACAAAAGACACAATGCCGCCTTAATGCTAGAAGAGTGAGACTTCTTAGAGTCCATTCTTTGATCCTTTCCTGTGAGACCAGTATTTGTTTCCGATACACCACTGCAGGTTCAATGTAATCCTTGGACCTTCACATTGACGATGAAACCCAGAAATCGCATCGGATTTAAATATAAAAGGCACAATGCCGCCTTAATTACAAGAATAGAGACTCTTCTAACAGTCGGTGCTATGAGCATTCCCTGTGAGACCAGTATTAGTTTCCGATATAACACTGCAGGTTCAATGCATTCCTTGGACCTTCACATTGACGATGAAACACAGAAATCGCATCGGAATTAAATACAAAAGGCACAATGCCGCCTTAAGAACAAGAATACAGACACTTCTTACGGTCGGTGCTTTGACCATTCCCTCTGAGAGCAGTATTAGTTTCCGATACACCACTGCAGGTTCAAGGTATTCCTTGGACCTTCACATTGACTATGAAACAAAAAAATCGCATTGGAATTAAATACAAAAGGCACAAGGCCGCCTTAAGTACAAGAATAGAGACTCTTCTTACAGTTGGTGCTTTGAGCATTCCCTGTGAGACCAATATTAGTTTCCGATACACCAATGCAGGTTCAAAGTATTCCGTGCACCTTCACATTGACTATGAAACACAGAAATCGCATCGGAATTAAATACAAAAGGCACAATGCCGGCTTAAGTACAAGAATAGAGACTCTTCTTACAGTTAGTGCTTTGAGCATTCCCTGTGAGACCAGTATTACTTTCCGCTACACCTCTGAGGATCAATGTATTCCTTGGACTCTCACATTGACGATGAAACACTGAAATCGCATCGGAATTAAATACAAGAAGCACAATGCCGCGTAAAGTACAAGATCAGAGACTCTTCTGCAGTGTGTGCCTTGAACACTCCCTGTGAGACCAGTATTAGTTTCCGATACACCACTGTAGTTTCAATGTATTCCTTGGACATACACATTGACGATGAAATACTGAAATTACATCGGAATAAAATACAAAAGGCACAATGCCACCTGAAGTGCTAGAAGAGTGAGACTTCTTAGAGTCTATGCCATGATCCTTTCCTGTGAGACCAGTATTAGTTTCCGATACACCACTGCAGGTTCAATGTATTCCTTGGACCTTCACATTGACGATGAAACACCGAAATCGCATCGGAACTAAATACGAAAGGCACAAAGCCACCTTAAGTACAAGAATAGAGACTCTTCTTACAGTCGGTGCTTTGAGCTTTCCCTCTGAGAGCAGTATTAGTTTCCGATACACCACTGCAGGTTCAAGTTATTCCTTGGACCTTCACATTGACTATGAAACACAGAAATCGCATCGGAATTAAATACAAAAGGCAGAATGAGGCCTTAGGTACAAGAATAGAAACTCTTCTTACAGTCGGTGTTTTGAGCATTTCCTGTGAGACCAGTATTAGTTTCCGATACATCACTGCAGGTTGAATGTATTCCTTGGACCTTGACATTGACGATGAAACACAGAAATCGCATCGGAATTAAATACAAAGGGCACAATGCCGCCTTAAGTACAAGAATAGAGACTTTTCTTACAGTCGGCGCTTTGAGCATTCCCTGTGAGACCAGTATTAGTTTCCGATACACCGCTGCAGGTTCAATGTATTCCTTGGACATACACAATGACGATGAAACACTGAAATTACATCGGAATTAACAACAAAAGACACAATGCCGCTTTAATGCTAGAAGAGTGAGACTTCTTAGAGTCCATTCTTTGATCCTTTCCTGTGAGACCAGTATTTGTTTCCGATACACCACTGCAGGTTCAATGTAATCCTTGGACCTTCACATTGACGATGAAACCCAGAAATCGCATCGGATTTAAATATAAAAGGCACAATGCCGCCTTAATTACAAGAATAGAGACTCTTCTAACAGTCGGTGCTATGAGCATTCCCTGTGAGACCAGTATTAGTTTCCGATATAACACTGCAGGTTCAATGCATTCCTTGGACCTTCACATTGACGATGAAACACAGAAATCGCATCGGAATTAAATACAAAAGGCACAATGCCGCGTAAAGTACAAGATCAGTGCCTCTTCTACAGTCTGTGACTTCAACACTCCCTGTGTGACCAGTATTAGTTTCCGATGCACCACTGCAGGCTCAATGTATTCCTTGGACCGAAACATTGATGATGAAACACTGAAATTACATCGGAAATAAATACAAGAGGCACAATGCCGCCTTTAGTGCAAGATAAGTGAGACTTCTTAGAATCAGTGCTTTGATCCTTTAATGTGAGACCAGTATTAGTTTCCGATACACGACTGCAGGTTCAAAGTATTCCTTGGACCTTCACATTGACTACGAAACACAGAAATCGCATCGGAATTAAATACTAAAGGCACAATGCCGGCTTAAGTACAAGAAAAGAGTCTCCTCTTACAGTTAGTGCTTTGAGCATTCCCTGTGAGGCCAGTATTAATTTCCGATACACCACGGCAGGTTCAATGTATTCCTTGTCATACACATTGACGATGAAACACTGAAATTACATCGGAATTAAATACAAAAGGCACAATGCCGCCTTAAGTACAAGAATAGAGACTCTTCTTACAGTCGGCGCTTTGAGCATTCCCTGTGAGACCAGTATTAGTTTCCGATACACCACTGTAGTTTCAATGAATTCCTTGGACATACACATTGACGATGAAATACTGAAATTACATCGGAATAAAATACAAAAGACACAATGCCGCCTTAAGTGCTAGAAGAGTGAGACTTCTTAGAGTCTATGCCATGATCCTTTCCTGTGAGACCAGTATTAGTTTCCGATACACCACTGCAGGTTCAATGTATTCCTTGGACCTTCACATTGACGATGAAACACCGAAATCGCATCGGAACTAAATACGAAAGGCACAATGCCACCTTAAGTACAAGAATAGAGACTCTTCTTACAGTCGGTGCTTTGAGCTTTCCCTCTGAGAGCAGTATTAGTTTCCGATACACCACTGCAGGTTCAAGTTATTCCTTGGACCTTCACATTGACTATGAAACACAGAAATCGCATCGGAATTAAATACAAAAGGCAGAATGAGGCCTTAGGTACAAGAATAGAAACTCTTCTTACAGTCGGTGTTTTGAGCATTTCCTGTGAGACCAGTATTAGTTTCCGATACACCACTGCAGGTTCAATGTATTCCTTGGACCTTCACATTGACGATGAAACAGAAATCGCATCGGAATTAAATGAAAAAGGCACAAAGCCGCCTTAAGGTCAAGAATAGAGACTCTTCTTACTGTCGGTGTTTTGAGCATTTCCTGTGAGACCAGTATTTGTTTCCGATACATCACTGCAGGTTGAATGTATTCCTTGGACCTTGACATTGACGATGAAACACAGAAATCGCATCGGAATTAAATACAAAGGGCACAATGCCGCCTTAAGTACAAGAATAGAGACTCTTCTTGCAGTCGATGCTTTGAGCATTCCCTGTGAGATAAGTATTAGTTTCCGATACACCACTGCAGGTTCAAAGTATTCCTTGGACATACACATTGACGATGAAATACTTTTATTACATCGGAATTAAATACAAAACGCACAATGCCGCCTTAAGTGGTAGAGGAGTGAGACTTCTTAGTGTCTGTGCCTTGATCCTTTCCTGTGAGACCAGTATTAGTTTCCGATACACCACTGCAGGTTCAAAGGATTCCTTGGACTTTCACATTGACTATGAAACACAGAAATCGCATCGATATTAAATACAAAAGGCACAATGCTGCCTTAAGTACAAGAATAGAGACACTTCTTACAGTTGGAGCTTTGAGCATTCCCTCTGAGAGCAGTATTAGTTTCCGATACACCACTGCAGGTTCAAAGTATTCCTTGGACCTTCACATTGAATATGAAACACAGAAATCGCATCGGAATTAAATACAAAAGGCACAATGCCGCCTTACGTACATGAATAGAGACTCTTCTTACAGTCGGTGCTTTGAGCATTCCCTGTGAGACTAGTGTTAGTTTCCGATACACCGCTGCCGGTTCAATGTATTCCTTGGAGCTTCACATTGACTATGAAACACAGAAATCGCATCGGAATTAAATTAAAAAGGCACAATGCCACCTTAAGTACAAGAATAGAGACTCTTCTTACAGTCGGTGCTTTGAGCATTCCCTGTGAGACCAGTATTAGTTTCCGATAGACTACTGCAAGTTTAAAGTATTCCTTGGACCTTCACATTGACTATGAAACAGAGAAATCGCATCGGAATTAAATGCAAAAGGCACAAAGCCGCGTTAAGTACAAGAATAGAGACTCTTCTTACAGTCGGTGTTTTGAGCATTTCCAGTGAGACCAGTATTAGTATCCGATACACCACTGCAGGTTCAATGTATTCCTTGGACCTTCACATTGACGATGAATCACAGAAATCGCATCGGAATTAAATACAAAAGGCACAATGCCGCCTTAAGTACAGGAGTAGAGACCCTTCTTATGGTCGGTGCTTTGATTATTCCCTGTGAGACCAGTATTAATTTCCGATACACCACTGGATGTTCAATGTATTCCTTGTCATACACATTAACGATGAAACACTGAAATTACATCGGAATTAAATACAAAAGTCACAATGCCGCCTTAATTACAAGAATAGAGAATCTTCTTACATTCGGTGCCTTGAGTATTCCCTGTGAGACCAGTAATAGTTTCCGATACAACGAACTGCAGGTTCAATGTATTCCTTGGACCTTCACATTGACGATGAAACACAGAAATCGCATCGGAATTAAGTACAAAAGGCACAATGCCGACTTCAGTACAAGAAAGAGACTCTTCTTACAGTCGGTGCTTTGAGCGTTCCCTGTGAGACCATTATTAGTTTCCGATACACCAAGGCAGATTCAAAGTATTGCTTGGAGCTTCACATTGACGATAATACACAGAAATCGCATCGGAATTAAATACAAAAGGCACAATGCCGCCTTACGTACATGAATAGAGACTCTTCTTACAGTCGGTGCTTTGAGCATTCCCTGTGAGACTAGTGTTAGTTTCCGATAAACCACTGCAGGTTCAATGTATTCCTTGTCATACACATTGACGATGAAACACTGAAATTACATCGGAATTTAATACAAAAGGGACAATGCCGCCTTAAGTGCAAGAATAGAGACTCTTCTTACAGTCGGTGCTTTGAGCATTCCCTGTGAGACCAGTATTAGTTTCCGATACACAACTGCAGGTTCAGTGTATTCCTTGGACCTTCATATTGACGACAAAACACAGAAATCGCATCGGAATTAAATACAAAAGGCACAATGCTGCCTTAGGTACAAGAATAGGGATTCTTGTTACTGTCGGTGTTTGAGCATTCCCTGTGAGACCAGTATTTGTTTCCGATACACCACTGCAGGTTCAATGTGTTCCTTGGACCTTCACATTGACGATGAGACACAGAAATCGCAACGGAATAAAATACAAAGGGCACAGTGCCGAGTTAAGTACAAGAATGGAGACTCTTCTTACTGTCGGTACTTTGAGCGTTCCCTGTGAGACCTGTAATAGTTTCCGATACACCACTGCAGGTTCAATTTATTGCTTGGAGCTTCACATTGACGATGAAACACAGAAATCGCATCGGAATTAAATACAAAAGGCACAATGCCGCCTTAAGTACAGGAGTAGAGACCCTTCTTACAGTCGGTGCTCTGATTATTCCCTGTGAGACCAGTATTAATTTCCGATACACCACTGCAGGTTCAAAGTATTCCTTGGACATACACATTGACGATGATATACTGATATTACTTCGGAATTAAATACAAAAGGCACAATGCCCCCTTATGTGCTAGAGGAGTGAGACTTCTTAGTGTCTGTGCCTTGATCCTTTCCTGTGAGACCAGTATTAGTTTCCTGTACACCACTGCAGGTTCAATGTATTCCTTGGACCTTCACATTGACGATGAAACACAGAAATCGCATCGGAATTACATACAAAAGGCACAATGCCGCCTTAAGTACAGGAGTAGAGACCCTTCTAACAGTCGGTGCTTTGATTATTCCCTGTGAGACCAGTATTAATTTCCGATACACCACTGCAGGTTCAATGTATTCCTTGGACATACACAATGACCATGAAACACTGAAATTACATCTGAATTAACAACAAAAGACACAATGCCGCCTTAATGCAAGAAGAGTGAGACTTCTTAGAGTCCAATCTTTGATCCTTTCCTGTGAGACCAGTATTTCTTTCCGATACACCACTGCAGGTTCAATGTATTCCTTGGACCTTCACATTGACGATGAAACCCAGAAACCGCATCGGATTTAAATATAAAAGGCACAATGCCGCCTTAATTACAAGAATAGAGACTCTTCTAACAGTCGGTGCTTTGAGCATTCCCTGTGAGACCAGTATTAGTTTCCGATATAACACTGCAGGTTCAATGTATTCCTTGGACATTCACATTCACGATGAAACACAGAAATCGCATCGGAATTAAATACAAAAGGCACAATGCCGCCTTAAGTACAAGAATAGAGACACTTCTTACAGTCGGTGCTTTGAGCATTCCCTCTGAGATCAGTATTAGTTTCCGATACACCACTGCAGATTCAATGTATTGCTTGGAGCTTCACATTGACGATAATACACAGAAATCGCATCGGAATTAAATACAAAAGGCACAATGCCGCCTTAAGTCCAGGAGTAGAGACCCTTCTTACAGTCGGTGCATTGAATATTCCCTGTGAGACCAGTATTAATTTCCGATAAACCACTGCAGGTTCAATGTATTCCTTGTCATACACATTGACGATGAAACACTGAAATTACATAGGAATTTAATACAAAAGGCACAATGCCGCCTTAAGTGCAAGAAAATAGACTCTTTTTACAGTCGGTGCTTTGAGCATTTCCTGTGATACCAGTATTAGTTGCCGATACACAACTGCAGGTTCAGTGTGTTCCTTGGACCTTCATATTCACGATGAAACACAGAAATCGCATCGGAATTAAATACAAAAGGCACAATGCTGCCTTAGGTACTAGAATAGAAATTCTTGTTACTGTCGGTGTTTGAGCATTCCCTGTGAGACCAGTATTTGTTTCCGATACACCACTGCAGGTTCAATGTATTCCTTGGACCTTCACATTGACGATGAGACACAGAAATCGCAACGGCATAAAATACAAACGGCACAATGCCGACATAAGTACAAGAATGGAGAATCTTCTTTCTGTCGGTACTTTGAGCGTTCCCTGTGAGACCAGTAATAGTTTCCGATACACCACTGCAGGTTCAATTTATTGCTTGGAGCTTCACATTGACGATGAAACACAGAAATCGCATCGGAATTAAATACAAAAGGCACAATGCCGCCTTAAGTGCAGGAGTAGAGACCCTTCTTACAGTCGGTGCTTTGATTATTCCCTGTGAGACCAGTATTAATTTCCGATACACCACTGCAGGTTCAATGTATTCCTTGTCATACACATTGACGATTAAACACTGAAATTACATCGGAATTAAACGCAAAAGGCACAATGCCGCCTTAATTACAAGAATAGAGACTCTTCATACATTCGGTGATTTGAGCATTCCCTGTGAGAACAGTAATAGTTTCCGATACACCACTGCAGGTCAATGTTTTTCTTGGACCTTCACATTCACGATGAAACAGAGAAATCGCATCGAAATTAAATACAAAAGGCACAATGCCGCCTTAAGTACAAGGATAGAGACACTTCTTACAGTCGGTGCTTTGAGCATTGCCTCTGACAGCAGTATTAGTTTCCGATACACCACTGCAGGTTCAAGGTATTCCTTGGACCTTCGCATTGACTATGAAACACAGAAATCGCATCGGAATTAAATACAAAAGGCACAAGGCCGCCTTAAGTACAAGAATAGAGACTCTTCTTACAGTGGGTGCTTTGAGCATTCCCTGTGAGAACAGTATTAGTTTCCGATACACCGCTGCAGGTTCAATGTATTCCTTGGACCTTCACATTGACTATGAAACACAGAATACGCATCGGAATTAAATACAAAAGGCACAATGCCGCCTTAAGTACAAGAATAGAGACTCTTCTTACAGTCGGTGCTTTGAGCATTCCCTGTGAGACCAGTATTAGTTTCCGATACACTACTGCAGGTTCAAAGTTTTCCTTGGACCTTCACATTGACTATGAAACCGAGAAATCGCATCGGATTTAAATGCAAAAGGCACAAAGCCGCCTTAAGTACAAGAATAGAGACTCTTCTTACTGTCGGTGTTTTGAGCATTTCCTGTGAGACCAGTATTAGTTTCCGATACACCACTGCAGGTTCAATGTATTCCTTGGACCTTCACATTGGCGATGAAACACAGAAATCGCATCGGAATTAAATACAAAAGGCACAATGCCGCCTTAAGTACAGGAGTAGAGACCCTTCTTTCAGTCGGTGCTTTGATTATTCACTGTGAGACCAGTATTAATTTCCGACACACCACTGCAGGTTCAATGTATTCCCTGTCATACACATTGACGATGAAACACTGAAATTACATCGGAATTTAATACAAAAGGCACAATGCCGCTTTAAGTGCAAGAATAGAGACTCTTCTTACAGTCGGTGCTTTGAGCATTCCCTGTGAGACCAGTATTAGTTTCCGATACACAACTGCAGTTTCAGTGTATTCCTTGGACCTTCATATTGACGATGAAACACAGAAATCGCATCGGAATTAAATACAAAAGGCACAATGCCGCCTTAAGTACAAGAATAGAGATTCTTGTTACTGTCGGTGTTTGAGCATTCCCTGTGAGACCAGTATTTGTTTCCGATACAACACTGCAGGTTCAGTGTATTCCATGGACCTTCAAATTGACGATGAGACACAGAAATCCCATGGGAATAAAATACAAAGGGCACAATGCCGACTTAAGTACAAGAATGGAGACTCTTCTTACTGTCGGTGTTTTGAGCGTTCCCTGTGAGACCAGTATTAGTTTCCGATACACCACTGCAGGTTCAATTTATTGCTTGGAGCTTCACATTGACGATGAAACACAGAAATGGCATCGGAATTAAATACAATTGGCACAATGCCGCCTTAAGTACAGGAGTAGAGACCCTTCTTACAGTCGGTGCTTTGATTAATCCCTGTGAGACCAGTATTAATTTCCGATACACCACTGCAGGTTCAATGTATTCCTTGTCATACACATTGACGATGAAACACTGAAATTACATCGGAATTAAATACAAAAATCACAATTCCGCCTTAATTACAAGAATAGTGAGCCTTCTTACATTCGGTGCTTTGGGCATTCCCTGTGAGACCAGTAATAGTTTCCGATACACCACTGCAGGTCAATGTATTCCTTGGACCTTCACATTCACGATGAAACATAGAGATCGCATCGGAATTAAACACAAAAGGCACAATGCCGCCTTAAGTACAAGAATAGAGACACTTCTTACAGTCGGTGCTTTGAGCATTGCCTCTAAGAGCAGTATTAGTTTCCGATACACCACTGCAGGTTCAAGGTATTCCTTGGACCTTCGCATTGACTATGAAACACAGAAATCGCATCGGAATTAAATACAAAAGGCACAAGGCCGCCTTAAGTACAAGAATAGAGAATCTTCTTACAGTCGGTGCTTTGAGCATTCCCTGTGAGACCAGTATTAGTTTCCGATACACCACTGCAGGTTCAAAGTATTCCTTGGACCTTCACATTGACTATGAAACACAGAAATCACATC
This sequence comes from Schistocerca serialis cubense, assembly GCF_023864345.2. Taxonomy (NCBI): domain Eukaryota; kingdom Metazoa; phylum Arthropoda; class Insecta; order Orthoptera; family Acrididae; genus Schistocerca; species Schistocerca serialis. Next base: position 970,074,991 of record NC_064641.1, read on the forward strand.
GGAATTAAATACAAAAGGCACAATGCCACCTTAAGTACAAGAATAGAGACTCTTCTTACAGTCGGTGCTTTGAGCATTCCCTGTGAGACCAGTATTAGTTTCCGATACACCGCTGCAGGTTCAATGTATTCCTTGGACATACACAATGACGATGAAACACTGAAATTACATCGGCATTAACAACAAAAGACACAATGCCGCCTTAATGCAAGAAGAGTGAGACTTCTTAGAGTCCTTTCTTTGATCCTTTCCTGTGAGACGAGTATTTGTTTCCGATACACCACTGCAGGTTCAATGTATTCCTTGGACCTTCACATTGGCGATGAAACCCAGAAATCGCATCGGATTTAAATATAAAAGGCACAATGCCGCCTTAATTACAAGAATAGAGACTCTTCTAACAGTCGGTGCTTTGAGCATTCCCTGTGAGACCAGTATTAGTTTCGGATATAACACTGCAGGTTCAATGTATTCCTTGGACCTTCACATTGACGATGAAACACAGAAATCGCATCGGAATTAAATACATAAGGCACAATGCCGCCTTAAGTACAAGAATAGAGACACTTTTTACAGTCGGTGCTTTGAGCATTCCCTCTGAGAGCAGTATTAGTTTCCGATACACCACTGCAGGTTCAAGGTATTCCTTGGACCATCACATTGACTATGAAACACAGAAATCGCATCGGAATTAAATACAAAAGGCACGATGCCGCCTTAAGTACAAGAATAGAGACACTTCTTACAGTCGGTGCTTTGAGCATTGCCTCCGAGAGCAGTATTAGTTTCCGATACACCACTGCAGGTTCAAGGTATTCCTTGGACCTACGCATTGACTATGAAACACAGAAATCGCATCGGAATTAAATACAAAAGGCACAAGGCCGCCTTAAGTACAAGAATAGAGACTCTTCTTACACTTGGTGCTTTGAGCATTCCCTGTGAGACCAGTATTAGTTTCCGATACACCACTGCAGGTTCAAAGTATTCCTTGGACGTTCACGTTGCCGATGAAACACAGAACTCGAATCGGAATTAAATACAAAAGGCACAATGCCGCCTTAAGTACAAGAATAGAGACTCTTCTTACAGTCATTGCTTTGAGCATTCCCTGTGAGATAAGTATTAGTTTCCGATACACCACTGCAGGTTCAATGTATTCCTTGGACATACACATTGACGATGAAATACTGATATTACATCGGAATTAAATACAAAAGGCACAATGCCGCCTTAAGTGCTAGAGGAGTGAGACTTCTTAGTGTCTGTGCCTTGATCCTTTCCTGTGAGACAAGAATTAGTTTCCGATACACCACTGCAGGTTCAATGTATTCCTTGGACCTTCACATTGACGATGAAACACAGAAATCGCATCGGAACTAAATACAAAAGGCACAATGCCGCCTTAATTACAAGAATAGAGAGTCTTCTTATAGTCGGTGCTTGAGCATTCCCTGTGAGACCAGTAATAGTTTCCGATACACCACTGCAGGTTCAAAGTATTCCTTGGACCTTCACATTGAATATGAAACACAGAAATCGCATCGGTATTAAATACAAAACGCACAAGGCCGCCTTAAGTACAAGAATAGAGACTCTTCTTACAGTCGGTGCTTTGAGCATTCCCTGTGAGACCAGTATTAGTTTCCGATACACCGCTGCAGTTTCAATGTATTCCTTGGACCTTCACATTGACTATGAAACACAGAATACGCATCGGAATTAAATACAAAAGGCACAATGCCGCCTTAAGTACAAGAATAGAGACTCTTCTTACAGTCGGTGTTTTGAGCATTCCCTGTGAGACCAGTATTAGTTTCCGATACACTACTGCAGGTTCAAAGTTTTCCTTGGACCTTCACATTGACTATGAAACAGAGAAATCGCATCGGAATTAAATGCAAAAGGCACAAAGCCGCCTTAAGTACAAGAATAGAGACTCTTCTTACTGTCGGTGGTTTGAGCATTTCCTGTGAGACCAGTATTAGTTTCCGATACACCACTGCAGGTTCAATGTATTCCTTGGACCTTCACATTGGCGATGAAACACAGAAATCGCATCGGAATTAAATACAAAAGGCACAATGCCGCCTTAAGTACAGGAGTAGAGACCCTTCTTACAGTCGGTGCTTTGATTATTCACTGTGAGACCAGTATAGATTTCAGACACACCACTGCAGGTTCAATGTATTCCCTGTCATACACATTGACGATGAAACACTGAAATTACATCGGAATTTAATACAAAAGGCACAATGCCGCTTTAAGTGCAAGAATAGAGACTCTTCTTACAGTCGGTGCTTTGAGCATTCCCTGTGAGACCAGTATTAGTTTCCGATACACAACTGCAGTTTCAGTGTATTCCTTGGACCTTCATATTGACGATGAAACACAGAAATCGCATCGGAATTAAATACAAAAGGCACAAAGCCGCCTTAAGTACAAGAATAGAGATTCTTGTTACTGTCGGTGTTTGAGCATTCCCTGTGAGACCAGTATTTGTTTCCGATACAACACTGCAGGTTCAGTGTATTCCATGGACCTTCAAATTGACGATGAGACACAGAAATCCCATGGGAATAAAATACAAAGGGCACAATGCCGACTTAAGTACAAGAATGGAGACTCTTCTTACTGTCGGTGTTTTGAGCGTTCCCTGTGAGACCAGTATTAGTTTCCGATACACCACTGCAGGTTCAATTTATTGCTTGGAGCTTCACATTGACGATGAAACACAGAAATGGCATCGGAATTAAATACAATTGGCACAATGCCGCCTTAAGTACAGGAGTAGAGACCCTTCTTACAGTCGGTGCTTTGATTAATCCCTGTGAGACCAGTATTAATTTCCGATACACCACTGCAGGTTCAATGTATTCCTTGTCATACACATTGACGATGAAACACTGAAATTACATCGGAATTAAATACAAAAATCACAATTCCGCCTTAATTACAAGAATAGTGAGTCTTCTTACATTCGGTGCTTTGGGCATTCCCTGTGAGACCAGTAATAGTTTCCGATACACCACTGCAGGTCAATGTATTCCTTGGACCTTCACATTCACGATGAAACATAGAAATCGCATCGGAATTAAACACAAAAGGCACAATGCCGCCTTAAGTACAAGAATAGAGACACTTCTTACAGTCGGTGCTTTGAGCATTGCCTCTAAGAGCAGTATTAGTTTCCGATACACCACTGCAGGTTCAAGGTATTCCTTGGACCTTCGCATTGACTATGAAACACAGAAATCGCATCGGAATTAAATACAAAAGGCACAAGGCCGCCTTAAGTACAAGAATAGAGAATCTTCTTACAGTCGGTGCTTTGAGCATTCCCTGTGAGACCAGTATTAGTTTCCGATACACCACTGCAGGTTCAAAGTATTCCTTGGACCTTCACATTGACTATGAAACACAGAAATCACATCGGAATTAAATACAAAAGGCACAATGCCACCTTAAGTACAAGAATAGAGACTCTTCTTACAGTCGGTGCTTTGAGCATTCCCTGTGAGACCAGTATTAGTTTCCGATACACCGCTGCAGGTTCAATGTATTCCTTGGACATACACAATGACGATGAAACACTGAAATTACATCGGCATTAACAACAAAAGACACAATGCCGCCTTAATGCAAGAAGAGTGAGACTTCTTAGAGTCCTTTCTTTGATCCTTTCCTGTGAGACGAGTATTTGTTTCCGATACACCACTGCAGGTTCAATGTATTCCTTGGACCTTCACATTGGCGATGAAACCCAGAAATCGCATCGGATTTAAATATAAAAGGCACAATGCCGCCTTAATTACAAGAATAGAGACTCTTCTAACAGTCGGTGCTTTGAGCATTCCCTGTGAGACCAGTATTAGTTTCGGATATAACACTGCAGGTTCAATGTATTCCTTGGACCTTCACATTGACGATGAAACACAGAAATCGCATCGGAATTAAATACAAAAGGCACAATGCCGCCTTAAGTACAAGAATAGGGACACTTTTTACAGTCGGTGCTTTGAGCGTTCCCTCTGAGAGCAGTATTAGTTTCCGATACACCACTGCAGGTTCAAGGTATTCCTTGGACCATCACATTGACTATGAAACACAGAAATCGCATCGGAATTAAATACAAAAGGCACGATGCCGCCTTAAGTACAAGAATAGAGACACTTCTTACAGTCGGTGCTTTGAGCATTGCCTCCGAGAGCAGTTTTAGTTTCCGATACACCACTGCAGGTTCAAGGTATTCCTTGGACCTACGCATTGACTATGAAACACAGAAATCGCATCGGAATTATACACAAAAGGCACAAGGCCGCCTTAAGTACAAGAATAGAGACTCTTCTTACAGTTGGTGCTTTGAGCATTCCCTGTGAGACCAGTATTAGTTTCCGATACACCACTGCAGGTTCAAAGTATTCCTTGGACGTTCACGTTGCCGATGAAACACAGAAATCGAATCGGAATTAAATACAAAAGGCACAATGCCGCCTTAAGTACAAGAATAGAGACTCTTCTTACAGTCGGTGCTTTGAGCATTCCCTGTGAGATAAGTATTAGTTTCCGATACACCACTGCAGGTTCAATGTATTCCTTGGACATACACATTGACGATGAAATACTGATATTACATCGGAATTAAATACAAAAGGCACAATGCCGCCTTAAGTGCTAGAGGAGTGAGACTTCTTAGTGTCTGTGCCTTGATCCTTTCCTGTGAGACAAGAATTAGTTTCCGATACACCACTGCAGGTTCAATGTATTCCTTGGACCTTCACATTGACGATGAAACACAGAAATCGCATCGGAACTAAATACAAAAGGCACAATGCCGCCTTAATTACAAGAATAGAGAGTCTTCTTATAGTCGGTGCTTGAGCATTCCCTGTGAGACCAGTAATAGTTTCCGATACACCACTGCAGGTTCAAAGTATTCCTTGGACCTTCACATTGAATATGAAACACAGAAATCGCATCGGTATTAAATACAAAACGCACAAGGCCGCCTTAAGTACAAGAATAGAGACTCTTCTTACAGTCGGTGCTTTGAGCATTCCCTGTGAGACCAGTATTAGTTTCCGATACACCGCTGCAGGTTCAATGTATTTCTTGGACCTTCACATTGACTTTGAAACACAGAATACGCATCGGAATTAAATACAAAAGGCACAATGCCGCCTTAAGTACAAGAATAGAGACTCTTCTTACAGTCGGTGTTTTGAGCATTCCCTGTGAGACCAGTATTAGTTTCCGATACACTACTGCAGGTTCAAAGTTTTCCTTGGACCTTCACATTGACTATGAAACACAGAATACGCATCGGAATTAAATACAAAAGGCACAATGCCGCCTTAAGTACAAGAATAGAGACTCTTCTTACTGTCGGTGGTTTGAGCATTTCCTGTGAGACCAGTATTAGTTTCCGATACACCACTGCAGGTTCAATGTATTCCTTGGACCTTCACATTGGCGATGAAACACAGAAATCGCATCGGAATTAAATACAAAAGGCACAATGCCGCCTTAAGTACAGGAGTAGAGACCCTTCTTACAGTCGGTGCTTTGATTATTCACTGTGAGACCAGTATTAATTTCAGACACACCACTGCAGGTTCAATGTATTCCCTGTCATACACATTGACGATGAAACACTGAAATTACATCGGAATTTAATACAAAAGGCACAATGCCGCTTTAAGTGCAAGAATAGAGACTCTTCTTACAGTCGGTGCTTTGAGCATTCCCTGTGAGACCAGTATTAGTTTCCGATACACAACTGCAGTTTCAGTGTATTCCTTGGACCTTCATATTGACGATGAAACACAGAAATCGCATCGGAATTAAATACAAAAGGCACAATGCCGCCGTAAGTACAAGAATAGAGATTCTTGTTACTGTCGGTGTTTGAGCATTCCCTGTGAGACCAGTATTTGTTTCCGATACAACACTGCAGGTTCAGTGTATTCCATGGACCTTCAAATTGACGATGAGACACAGAAATCCCATGGGAATAAAATACAAAGGGCACAATGCCGACTTAAGTACAAGAATGGAGACTCTTCTTACTGTCGGTGTTTTGAGCGTTCCCTGTGAGACCAGTATTAGTTTCCGATACACCACTGCAGGTTCAATTTATTGCTTGGAGCTTCACATTGACGATGAAACACAGAAATGGCATCGGAATTAAATACAATTGGCACAATGCCGCCTTAAGTACAGGAGTAGAGACCCTTCTTACAGTCGGTGCTTTGATTAATCCCTGTGAAACCAGTATTAATTTCCGATACACCACTGCAGGTTCAATGTATTCCTTGTCATACACATTGACGATGAAACACTGAAATTACATCGGAATTAAATACAAAAATCACAATTCCGCCTTAATTACAAGAATAGTGAGTCTTCTTACATTCGGTGCTTTGGGCATTCCCTGTGAGACCAGTAATAGTTTCCGATACACCACTGCAGGTCAATGTATTCCTTGGACCTTCACATTCACGATGAAACATAGAAATCGCATCGGAATTAAACACAAAAGGCACAATGCCGCCTTAAGTACAAGAATAGAGACACTTCTTACAGTCGGTGCTTTGAGCATTGCCTCTAAGAGCAGTATTAGTTTCCGATACACCACTGCAGGTTCAAGGTATTCCTTGGACCTTCGCATTGACTATGAAACACAGAAATCGCATCGGAATTAAATACAAAAGGCACAAGGCCGCCTTAAGTACAAGAATAGAGAATCTTCTTACAGTCGGTGCTTTGAGCATTCCCTGTGAGACCAGTATTAGTTTCCGATACACCACTGCAGGTTCAAAGTATTCCTTGGACCTTCACATTGACTATGAAACACAGAAATCACATCGGAATTAAATACAACAGGCACAATGCCAACTTAAGTACAAGAATAGAGACTCTTCTTACAGTCGGTGCTTTGAGCATTCCCTGTGAGACCAGTATTAGTTTCCGATACACCGCTGCAGGTTCAATGTATTCCTTGGACATACACAATGACGATGAAACACTGAAATTACATCGGCATTAACAACAAAAGACACAATGGCGCCTTAATGCAAGAAGAGTGAGACTTCTTAGAGTCCTTTCTTTGATCCTTTCCTGTGAGACGAGTATTTGTTTCCGATACACTACTGCAGGTTCTATGTATTCCTTGGACCTTCACATTGGCGATGAAACCCAGAAATCGCATCGGATTTAAATATAAAAGGCACAATGCCGCCTTAATTACAAGAATAGAGACTCTTCTAACAGTCGGTGCTTTGAGCATTCCCTGTGAGACCAGTATTAGTTTCGGATATAACACTGCAGTTTCAATGTATTCCTTGGACCTTCACATTGACGATGAAACACAGAAATCGCATCGGAATTAAATACAAAAGGCACAATGCCGCCTTAAGTACAAGAATAGAGACACTTTTTACGGTCGGTGCTTTGAGCATTCCCTCTGAGAGCAGTATTAGTTTCCGATACACCACTGCAGGTTCAAGGTATTCCTTGGACCATCGCATTGACTATGAAACACAGAAATCGCATCGGAATTAAATACAAAAGGCACGATGCCGCCTTAAGTACAAGAATAGAGACACTTCTTACAGTCGGTGCTTTGAGCATTGCCTCTGAGAGCAGTATTAGTTTCCGATACACCACTGCAGGTTCAAGGTATTCCTTGGTCCTACGCATTGACTATGAAACACAGAAATCGCATCGGAATTAAATACAATAGGCACAAGGCCGCCTTAGGTACAAGAATAGAGACTCTTCTTACAGTCGGTGCTTTGAGCATTCCCTGTGAGACCAGTATTAGTTTCCGATACACCACTGCAGGTTAAAAGTATTCCTTGGACCTTCACATTGACTATGAAACACAGAAATCGCATCGGAATTAAATACAAAAGGCATATTGCCACCTTAAGTACAAGAATAGAGACTCTTCTTACAGTCGGTGCTTTGAGCATTCCCTGTGAGACCAGTATTAGTTACCGACACACCGCTGCAGCTTCAATGTATTCCTTGGACATACACAATGACGATGAAACACTGAAATTACATCGGAATTAACAACAAAAGACACAATGCCGCCTTAATGCAAGAAGAGTGAGACTTCTTAGAGTCCATTCTTTGATCCTTTCCTGAGAGACCAGTATTTGTTTCCGAAACACCACTGCAGGTTCAATGTATTCCTTGGACCTTCACATTGACGATGAAACCAAGAAATCGCATCGGATTTATATATAAAAGGCACAATGCCGCCTTAATTACAAGAATAGAGACTCTTCTAACAGTCGGTGCTTTGAGCATTCCCTGTGAGACCAGTATTAGTTTCGGATATAACACTGCAGGTTCAATGTATTCCTTGGACCTTCACATTGTCGATGAAACACAGAAATCGCAGCGGAATTAAATACAAAAGGCACAATGCCGCCTTAAATTCAAGAAGAGAGACACTTCTTACAGTCGGTGCTTTGAGCATTCCCTCTGAGGGCAGTATTAGTTTCCGATACACCACTGCAGGTTCAAGGTATTCCTTGGACCATCACATTGACTATGAAACACAGAAATCGCATCGGAATTAAATAGAAAAGGCACAATGCCGCCTTAAGTACAAGAATAGAGACACTTCTTATCGTCGATGCTGTGAGCATTCCCTCTGAGAGCAGTATTAGTTTCCGATACACCACTGCAGGTTCAAAGTATTCCTTGGACCTTCACATTGACTATTAAACGCAGAAATCGCATCGGAATTAAATACAAAAAGCACAATGCCGGCTTAGGTACAAGAATAGAGACTCTTCTACAGTCTGTGCCTTGAACACTCCCTGTGAGACCAGTATTAGTTTCCGATACACCACTGCAGGTTCAATGTACTCCTTGGACATACACATTGACGATGAAACACTCAAATTACATCGAAATTAAATACAAAACGCACAATGCCGCCTTAAGTGCAAGAAGAGTGAGACTTCTTAGAGTCTGTGCTTTGATCCTTTCCTGTGAGACCAGTATTACTTTCCGATACACCATTGCAATTTCAATGTATTCCTTGGAGCTTCACATTGACGATGAAACACAGAAATCGCATCGGAATTAAATACAAAAAGCACAATGCCACCGTAAGTACAAGAATAGAGACACTTCTTACAGTGGGAGCTTTGAGCATTCCCTCTGAGAGCAGTATTAGTTTCCGATACACCACTGCAGGTTCACAGTATTCCTTGGACCTTCACATTGAATATGAAACACAGAAATCGCATCGGAATTAAATACAAAAGGCACAATGCCGCCTTAAGTACAAGAATAGAGACTCTTCTTACAGTCGGTGCTTTGAGCATTCCCTGTGAGACCAGTATTACTTTCCGATACACCGCTGCAGGTTCAATGTATTCCTTGGACCTTCACATTGACTATGAAACACAGAAATCGCATCGGAATTAAATACAAAAGGCACCATGCCGCCTTAAGTACAAGAATAGAGACTCTTCTAACAGTCGGTGCTTTGAGCATCCCATGTGAGACCAGTAATAGTTTCCGATACACTACTGCAGGTTCAAAGTATTCCTTGGACCTTCACATTTACTATGAAACAGAGAAATCGCTTCGGAATTAAATGCAAAAGGTACACAGCCGCCTTAAGTACAAGAATAGAGACTCTTCTTACAGTCGCAGTTTTGAGCATTTCCTGTGAGACCAGTATTAGTTTCCGATACACCACTGCAGGTTCAATGTATTCCTTGGACCATCACATTGACGATGAAACACAGAAATCGCATCGGAATTAAATACAAAAGGCACAATGCCGCCTTAAGTACAGGAGTAGAGACAATTCTTACAGTCGGTGCTTTGATTATTCCCTGTGAGACCAGTATTAATTTCCGATACACCACTGCAGGTTCAATGTATTCCTTGTCATACACATTAACGATGAAACACTGAAATTACATCGGAATTAAATACAAAAGGCACAATGCCGCCTTAATTACAAGAATAGAGACTCTTCTTACAGTCGGTGCTTTGAAGGTACCCTGTGAGACCAGTATTAGTTTCCGATACACCACTGCAGATTCAATGTATTGCTTGGAGCTTTACATTGACGATAATACACAGAAATCGCATCGGAATTAAATACAAAAGGCACAATGCCGCCTTAAGTGCAGGAGTAGAGACCCTTTTTACAGTCGGTGCTTTGAATATTCCCTGTGAGACCAGTATTAATATCCGATAAACCACTGCAGGTTCAATATATTCCTTGTCATACACATTGACGATGAAACACTGAAATTACATCGGAATTTAATACAAAAGGCACAATGCCGCCTAAAGTGCAAGAATAGAGACTCTTCTTACAGTCGGTGCTTTGAGCATTCCCTGTGAGACCAGTATTACTTTCCGAAACACAACTGCAGGTTCAGTGTATTCCTTGGACCTTCATATTGACGATGAAACACCGAAATCGCATCGGAATTAAATACAAAAGGCACAATGCCGCCTTAAGTACAAGAATAGAGATTCTTGTTACTGTCGGTGTTTGAGCATTCCCTGTGAGACCAGTATTTGTTTCCCATACACCACTGCAGGTACAATGTATTCCTTGGACCTTCACATCGACGATGAGACACAGAAATCGCATCGGAATAAAATACAAAGGGCACAATGCCGACTTAAGTACAAGAATGGAGACTCTTCTTACTGTCGGTGCTTTGAGCGTTCCCTGTGAGACCAGTATTAGTTTCCGATACACCACTGCAGGTTCAATGTATTCCTTGTCATACACATTGACGATGAAACACTGAAATTACTTCGGAATTAAATACAAAAGGCACAATGCCGCCTTAATTACAAGAATTGAGACTCTTTTTACATTCGGTGCTTTGAGCATTCCCTGTGAGACCAGTAATAGTATCCGATACACCACTGCAGGTCAATGTATTCCTTGGACCTTCACATTCACGATGAAACACAGAAATCGCATCGGAATTAAATACAAAAGGCACATTGCCGCCTTAAGTACAAGAATAGAGACACTTCTTACAGTCGGTGCTTTGAACATTGCCTCTGAGAGCAGTATTAGTTTCCGATACACCACTGCAGGTTCAAGGTATTCCTTGGACCTTCGCATTGACTATGAAACACAGAAATCACATCGGAATTAAATACAAAAGGCACAAGGCCGCCTTAAGAACAAGAATAGAGACTCTTCTTACAGTCGGTGCTTTGAACATTCCCTGTGAGACCAGTATTAGTTTCCGATACACCACTGCAGGTTCAAAGTATTCCTTGGACCTTCACATTGACTATGAAACACAGAAATCGCATCGCAATTAAATGCAAAAGGCACAAAGCCGCCTTAAGTACAAGAATATAGACTCTTCTTACAGTCGGTGTTTTGTGCATTTCCTGTGAGACCAGTATTAGTTTCCGATACACCACTGCAGGTTCAATGTATTCCTTGGACCTTCACATTGACGATGAAACACAGAAATCGCATCGGAATTAAATACAAAAGGCACAATGCCGCCATAAGTACAGGAGTAGAGACCCTTCTTACAGTCGGTGCTTTGATTATTCCCTGTGAGACCAGTATTAATTTCCGATACACCACTGCAGGTTCAATGTATTCCTTGACATACACATTAACGATGAAACACTGAAATTACATCGCAATTAAATACAAAAGGCACAATGCTACCCTAATTACAAGAATAGAGACTCTTCTTACATTTGGTGCTTTGAGCATTCCCTTTGAGACCAGTAATAGTTTCCGATACAACGCACATTGCAGGTTCAATGTATTCCTTGGACCTTCACATTCACGATGAAACACAGAAATCGCATAGGAATTAAACACAAAAGACACAATGGCGACTTCAGTACAAGAATAGAGACTCTTCTTACAGTCGGTGCTTTGAGCGTTCCCTGTGAGACCAGTATTAGTTTCCGATACACCACTGCAGATTCAATGTGTTGCTTGGAGCTTCACATTGACGATAATACACAGAAATCGCATCGGAATTAAATACAAAACGCACAATGCCGCCTTAAGTCCAGGAGTGGAGACCCTTCTTACAGTCGGTGCTTTGAATATTCCCTGTGAGACCAGTATTAATTTCCGATAAACCACTGCAGGTTCAATGTATTCCTTGTCATACACATTGACGATGAAACACTGAAATTACATCGGAATTAAATACAAAAGGCACAATGCCGCCTTAAGTACAGGAATAGAGACACTTCCTACAGTCGGTGCTTTGAGCATTGCCTCTGAGAGCAGTAATAGTTTCCGATACACCACTGCAGGTTCAAGGTATTCCTTGGACCTTCACATTGACAATGAAACACAGAAATCGCATCGGAATTAAATACAAAAGGCACAATGCCGCCTTAAGTACAAGAATAGAGACACTTCTTACAGTCGGTGCTCTGAGCATTGCCTCTGAGAGCAGTATTAGTTTCCGATACACAACTGCAGGTTCAGTGTATTCCTTGGACCTTCATATTGACGATGAAACACAGAAATCGCATCGGAATTAAATACAAAAGGCACAATGCCGCCTTAAGTACAAAAATAGACAGTCTTGTTACTGTCGGAGCTTTGAGCATTCCCTGTGAGACCAGTATTTGTTTCCGATACACCACTGCAGGTTCAATGTATTCCTTGGACCTTCACATTAACGATGAAACACAGAAATCGCATCGGAATAAAATACAAAGGGCACAATGCCGACTTAAGTACAAGAATAGAGAGTCTTCTTACTGTCGGTGCTTTGAGCGTTCCCTGTGAGACCAGTATTAGTTTCCGATACACCACTGCAGGTTCAATTTAATGCTTGGAGCGTCACATTGACGTTGAAACACAGAAATCGCATCGGAATTAAATACAAAAGGAACAATGCCACCTTAAGTACAGGAGTAGAGACCCTTCTTACAGTCGGTGCTTTGAGCATTGCCTCTGAGAGCAGTATTTGTTTCCGATACACCACTGCAGGTTCAAGGTATTCCTTGGACCGTCGCATTGACTATGAAACACAGAAATCGCATCGGAATTAAATACAAAAGGCACAAGGCCGCCTTAAGTACAAGAATAGAGACACTTCTTACAGTCGGTGCTTTGAGCATTCCCTGTGAGACCATTATTAGTTTCCGATACACCACTGCAGGTTCAAAGTATTCCTTGGACCTTCACATTGACTATGAAACACAGAAATCGCATCGGAATTAAATACAAAAGGCACAATGCCGCCTTAAGTACAAGAATAGAGACACTTCATACAGTCGGTGCTTTGAGCATTCCCTCTGAGAGCAGTATTAGTTTCCGATACACCACTGCAGGTTCAAAGTATTCCTTGGACCTTCACATTGACTATGAAACACAGAAATCGCATCGGAATCAAATACAAAAGGCACAATGCCGGCTTAAGTACGAGAATAGAGACTCTTCTTACATTCGGTGCTTTGAGCATTCCCTTTGAGACCAGTAATAGTTTCCGATACAACGCACTGCAGGTTCAATGTATTCCTTGGACCTTCACATTCACGATGAAACACAGAAACCGCATCGGAATTAAATATAAAAGCCACAATGCCGCCTTAAGTACAAGAATAGAGACACTTCATACAGTCGGTGCTTTGAGCATTGCCTCTGAGAGCAGTATTTGTTTCCGATACACCACTGCAGGTTCAAGGTATTCCTTGGACCGTAGCATTGACTATGAAACACAGAAATCGCATCGGAATTAAATACAAAAGGCACAAGGCCGCCTTAAGTACAAGAATAGAGACACTTCTTACAGTCGGTGCTGTGAGCATTCCCTGTGAGACCATTATTAGTTTCCGATACACCACTGCAGGTTCAAAGTATTCCTTGGACCTTCACATTGACTATGAAACACAGAAATCGCATCGGAATTAAATACAAAAGGCACAATGCCGCCTTAAGTACAAGAATAGAGACACTTCATACAGTCGGTGCTTTGAGCATTCCCTCTGAGAGCAGTATTAGTTTCCGAAACACCACTGCAGGTTCAAAGTATTCCTTGGACCTTCACATTGACTATGAAACACAGAAATCGCATCGGAATTAAATACAAAAGGCACAATGCCGGCTTAAGTACAAGAATAGAGGCTCTTCTAACAGTTGGTGCTTTGAGCATTCCCTGTGAGACCAGTATTAGTTTCCGATACACCACTGCAGGTTCAAAGTATTCCTTGGACCTTCACATTGACTATGAAACACAGAAATCGCATCGGAATTAACTACAAAAGACAGAATGCCGCCTTAATGCAAGAAGAGTGAGACTTCTTAGAGTCCATTCTTTGATCCTTTCCTGTGAGACCAGTATTTGTTTCCGATACACCACTGCAGGTTCAATGTATTCCTTGGACCTTCACATTGACGATGAAACCCAGAAATAGCATCGGATTAAATATAAAAGGCACAATGCAGCCTTAATTACAATAATAGAGACTCTTCTAACAGTCGGTGCTTTGAGCATTCCCTGTGAGACCAGTATTAGTTTCCGATATAACACTGCAGGTTCAATGTATTCCTTGGACCTTCACATTGACGATGAAACACAGAAATCGCAAAGGATTAAACACAAAAGGCACAATGCCGCCTTAAGTACAAGAATAGAGACACTTCTTACAGTCGGTGCTTTGAGCATTCCCTCTGAGAGCAGTATTAGTTTCCGATACACCACTGCAGGTTCAAGGTATGCCTTGGACCTTCACATTGACTATGAAACACAGATATCGCATCGGAAATAAATACAAAAGGCACAAGGCCGCCTTAAGTACAAGAATAGAGACTCTTCTTTCAGATGGTGCTTTGAGCATTCCCTGTGAGACCAGTATTAGTTTCCGATACACCAATGCAGGTTCAAAGTATTCCGTGCACCTTCACATTGACTATGAAACACAGAAATCGCATCGGAATTAAATACAAAAGGCACAATGCCGCCTTAAGTACAAGAATAGAGACACTTCTTATCGTCGATGATTTGAGCATTCCCTCTGAGAGCAGTATTAGTTTCCGATACACCACTACAGGATCAAAGTACTCCTTGGACCTTCACATTGACTATAAAACGCAGAAATCGCATCGGAATTAAATACAAAAGGCACAATGCTGGCTTAAGTACAAGAATAGAGACTCTTCTTACAGTTAGTGCTTTGAGCATTCCCTGTGAGACCCGTATTACTTTCCGCTACACCACCGCATGTTCAATGTATTCCTTGGACTTTCACATTGACGATGAAACACTGAAATCGCATCGGAATTAAATACAAGAAGCACAATGCCCCGTAAAGTACAAGATCAGAGACTCTTCTCCAAACTGTGCCTTTAACACTCCCTGTGAGACCAGTATTAGTTTCTGTTACACCACTGCAGGTTCAATGTATTCCTTGGACCTTCACATTGACGATTAAACACAGAAATCGCATCGGAATTAAATACAAGAAGCACAATGCCGCGTAAAGTACAAGATCAGAGCCTCTTCTACAGTCTGTGCCTTGAACACTCCCTGTGTGACCAGTATTAGTTTCCGATGCACAACTATAGGCTCAATGTATTCCTTGGACCTAAACATTGATGATGAAACACTGAAATTACATCGGAATTAAATACAAAAGGCACAATGCCGCCTTTAGTGCAAGATGAGTGAGACTTCTTAGAATCTGTGCTTTGATCCTTTGATGTGAGACCAGTATTAGTTTCCGATACACGGCTGCAGGTTCAAAGTATTCCTTGGACCTTCACATTGACTATGAAACACAGAAATCGCATCGGAATTAAATACTAAAGGCACAATGCCGGCTTAAGTACAAGAATAGAGACTCTTCTTACAGTTAGTGCTTTGAGCATTCCCTGTGAGGCCAGTATTAATTTCCGATACACCACTGCAGGTTCAATGTATTCTTTGTCATACACATTGACGATGAAACACTGAAATTACATCGGAATTAAATACAAAAGGCACAATGCCGCCTTAAGTACATGAATAGAGACTCTTCTTACAGTCGGCGCTTTGAGCATTCGCTGTGAGACCAGTATTAGTTTCCGATACACCACTGTAGTTTCAATATATTCCTTGGACATACGCATTGTCGAGGAAACACAGAAATCGCATCGGAATTAAATACAAAAGGCACAATGTCGCCTTAAGTACTTGAATAGAGACTCTTCTTACAGTCGGTGCTTTGAGCATTCCCTCTGAGAGCAGTACTAGTTTCCGATACACCACTGCAGGTTCAAAGTATTCCTTGGACTTTCACATTGACGATGAAACAGAAATCGCATCGGAATTAAATGCAAAAGGCACAAAGACGCCTTAAGTACAAGAATAGAGAGTCTTCTCACAGTCGGTGCTTGAGCATTCCCTGTGAGATCTGTAATAGTTTCCGATACACCACTGCAGGTTCAATGTATTCCTTGGACATACACATTGACGATGAAATACTGATATTACATCGGAATTAAATACAAAAGGCACAATGCCGAATTAAGTGCTAGAGTAGTTAGACTTCTTAGTACCTGTGCCTTGATCCATTCCTGTGAGACCAGT